>NC_056737.1:638276613-638576613 GCF_019279795.1 Protopterus annectens
CTTCCATGCATCAACTACTCCAAACCAGGGATCACATCTGTGCTCTCAGTTAGGAATAACTATAAATTTTGACAAGTCTGCGTTGTCACCATCGCAGCGTATCTCCTTTATCAGAGCAGACTTGGACACCACCACTGCCATGATAAAGTTGCCACTGGACAGAATAGTCACTCTTCAACAACAGGCATCAGACATTCTGATTAGCAAAAAAGTACCAGCCTCTCAAGTGTTGAAACTACTAAGTACTATGGCAGCAGTGTTCATAGCAATTCCTCTGGGGCATATGCAAATGAGAATACTTCAATGGTTACTCTTCACCCATTGGTCTTACCAACAACTTCTGCTGTAATTCTTGATAATGATTAAAGATTCATGCAGAAAGAATCTTCAATGGTGGTTGACCAGCCTTCATGTAACAGTAGGTCACCCATTTGTTCTTACTCTGCAGTCAGCCACAGTAACCACGGACACTTCTCTGATAGGGTGAGGGGGGGCTTTTTCATCGAAGAAGAGCCCAAGGCACCTGGTAAGAGACTGTCACAGTTGCACATCAATGTCCTGGAGTTGAGAGCTGTACTTTTGGCATTGCACTATTTCTACGAGACTCTACCTACTTGGGGACGATTGCGATCCAGACCGACAACGTCTGTGGTATGGTACATCAACAAGCAAGGAGGGGAACCAAGTCTTAATCCTTCTGTCGAGAGGCCCTGAGAGTTTGGCGGTGGGCTCTAGCCACTGGGCGCTTTCTGATAGCAATGCACATCCTGGGGAAATCCAATGTGATCGCGGACAAACTGAGCAGAGCCATTCTGATGCCTCATGAGTGGTCCCTCAAAGACGAGTTTGCAGAGATTTTCCACAGATGGGGCCAGCCTTGCTGCGACCTGTTTGCATCCCCTGTGATTGCCAAATGCAGAAGCTACTTTGCCCTGAATTCCCCACCAGGGGACAGCCCAAGGGATTTGCTCATACACAATTGGCCCCTGGGACTCCTTTATGCCTTTCCACCTATTCCCCTGATTCCATAATTCTTGCAGAAAGGCAAAGCCCTGGGGAGGACTGTAATTTTAATAGCACCATTTTGGCCTTGACATATTTGGTTCCCCTTCCTTCGACTCTACCAACTAGAGTCCACAAAAAAGAGAAAACGCTGTATACACCAATGATACCCAGAAACAGCAAACCAATCCGGATAACCACCACCGCTGAATATTGTGCGTAGCTCACAGTAAGGATACCTCAAATTCCAAAACACAGGTTTATACCAACTAGAGGAACCTTGGATTCTGGACTCAGTTCCAGATCCACTGACGCATTCGTCAGTGGCTGTTCATCCTTCTCTTCATTCCCTCAGATTAACAGCTTGGCTGCTCCAATTTCCATTTTACCCAGGTCACATGATTTCTCCTCGGAGGTACAGCATATCCTTGTATCCTCTCATAAAGCTTTCACCAGAAAGTTGTACACCAGCAAATGGAAGGGATTTGCTTTTTAGCTTTGCAAAATAATAATGACCTATACTTCGCTCCAATTGCTAGCATTTTGGAATTCCTAGCTAAGCTTTTTTAATGAAGGTGCTACAGCTGCCAAAGAGTTCAGTTAGCTACAATTTTGAATTTTCACCTCTGATATGAAGGTTCTAACCTGATGTCTCACAGACTATAATAGGGCCTTCTTAAAAGGTACCATGCATCTTAGACCGCCTGTTAGACAACCTTTTACTCCCTGGAGTCTGAATTTTGTGTTATCAGAGATTATTCTCCCTCCCTTTCAGCCTGCATCATCCTGCCATTTAAAATTTCTCTCTTGGAAAACTATATTCTTGGTAGCCATTACCTCGGCACGTAGTGTGTCTGAACTTCAGGCCCCATCTATCAACCCTCCGTATTTGGTGTTTCACCCCGACAGAGTGTCACTGAGGACTAACACTTCCTTTCTTCCAAAGGTATGTTTGGATGCTAACCTGAATCAAACTATTGAACTCCCAACTTTCTTCAGTGACCATTCTAACAAGTTGGAGTATATATTGCATAAACTTGATGTTCACAGGCAGTTAAGATTCCATTTGAACAGAACAAAAGAATTCAGAAAATCAGAACAACTGTTTCTCATGCTGACACAAAGGCTACCAGTATCCAAAGTTACTCTTTCCAAATGGTTAACTGATTGCATAAAATTCACTTACTCCTCAGAGGATCGACCATTAGAACATAGCGTTAAAGCACATTCCACTAGGGCTGTTTCTACTTCCTCAGCTTATGCGGCTAGGCTGCCTTTGGACACTGTGCAGCTGCCGCTTGATCTAAGCTGCATACCTTCATCACACATTACAAAGTAGATAGGGCCTCCAGGGACAGTGCTTCCTTTGGTTCCACTGTCCTCAGGAATATACTCCCCTGAGCAACCATGGATTAGGGTGCTTGGGACACTACCCATGTGCAAGAATGAACGGCGAGATTGAACAACTTCACATAAAGAAGTTATGTACTTACCATAACGTTCCATGTGAGTTGTTCATCTCGCCTTCATTCTTACATTCCCACCCGCCTTCCTCCTCCAGGCTTCTCTAAGAACGAGTAAGACGTTGCGGTCTGGTGGGTCTTGTTCTAGGATTTCTTACTCCAGCTGGAGTACCATTTATGTGTTATGTTTTACATGTTGAGATCGGCAAACTAGTTCTGAGGTGAGACAGAGCATCATGGGATAGGATCTTGGCCTGGAGCTACTGTGCTTGCGAAAGCGGCAGACTCTGAGCTGATGGATCAGCTTCAAACCCATGTGTAAGAATGAAGGCAAGATGAACAACTCTCATGGAACGTTATGGTAAATACAGAACTTCTTTTTTAAGAAGAAATGGCAAAGGCATGCCCTCCAACAGAGCACAGTCTGTCAAGTCTGACTTTAACGGACCTTGATCCTACTCTAGCAGTCCCTTTTCCCTTCCAGAAAGTCTGAATCTCCACTTTTCTCACTGAGGTCTGAAGATTATTCATCAGAGTTGCAAATGGTAGTGTGAGGAATCCTGTTCTTTTCAGGGGGTAATTCTAATCCACCAGACCAGATTATTTTATTATCCCATTTCCCCTCATCCTACAACACATGCTGTCCCAGGGATTGATGGAGCTAGGTTTGCTTTTCTCTGTTTGGAAAAGTTTTTGTTTTTAGTGTCAAAGAAAGAAAATACTTGGAGACCAGTTCTGGATCTTCCCAAACCTGTTTGTGATGGTGCCCAAGTTCACTTCACTTCTGTTATATCATCTTCCTCATTAAAGTTTCCTGTTTGTCAATTCTTTGCCTTCTCCTTTGGACTGTCCACTGCACCAAGACTGTTCAGAGTGCCTTTTTCCAGTTACAGCTCATTACAGGCTACTGGGTATCCACATTTTTCCATATTTAGATGACCTGCTTATCGTTACAGGGTCTTTTTCAAAGTGTCAGGGATCTCTTCCCTTGGGTGTGAGATCTTAACACAAGTTAGAATTACAAAAGAAAACATCATTTTTGACTCTTTTGCACAGGTTTGCATTCCAGGGATGTCGGCTACGCACACACCAGTTAAAACTTTTTTTTTTCCCCACAGGAAAAAACATGGATTTGAATTTAGATCAATTTCTAAGGTTTTCCACTCACAAGACTCCATATGAGAAAGATATAGTGGTGTCTGAAGTGTCTTAGGTCCCAGTACCAACATCCCTTGTTTTTTTCAAATCCCATTGTTGTGGGTTGTTAGAAGAGAAATCACTTGGTAGAGATGGCAAATTTCCCTGAACTCAGATTTCCCCCTCTTTCCTTCCTGTTCCACAGCAGTCAGTCACCACTGCCTTAGACTTTTTGTTCGGGGAGCAGTTTCAGGAGGAATAAAAGTGCAAGGTGTGTGGAGCACAAAGGACAAACACATGGCCATAAATATTAGAGAATTGATTGCCCTGATCAAACCACTCAAACTACTCAACTCTCTGAATTGTTTGTAACAAAAATGTCGTTCCCAACGGTGTAAATACCTCTCTGCTGACAAGAAAAGAACCAATAAATAATCCAACAGAGAGGTAACTAAGGACTTGAAAAATTTCAACCATGAATGTCCACCAAAAATAGCACGTAGATATAGTGTAAAATCCAAAGTAATAACTTTTATTTGTATTAGATAAAAGTGGTAAGTGCTTTCACTTCCTCAGACCATTAACATGAATTGAATCTCTGAATTGTTTGGTCCACTGGACCTCTTCAGGTTGTTACAGACAATACCACAGTCATGTGGTACATCGTCAGGCGAGGGATAACCTAGGTTGTACCTCCTTTGCATACCAGCCACTTCAGCTTTGGATATAGCTTCACAGCACAATCTTTACAGAAGTCTTACATCCTGTCAGATTGAAATTGTGTGACAGACAGGCTGACCAAGGCAAGGGCAGACCTTCATGAATGGAAACTATATCAGGGAGTCTTCCTAAATTTGATCTCTCTGTGGGGAGTTCCACAAGTAACCATCAACTCACAAGAGTCTACTCCATGACTCCAGGCAAGAAGGGCTGGAAGGCAGGTGCCTTTTCCTTTCCTTGAACAGGAAGGTTATGTGTATGTTTCCAGTGATATCCCTAGTATTTCCGAAAAATTCAGTGTCTCCCAAGGTCATTGTTTTTGGCTTCCTCCTGGGCCAGGCAATAGATGTCCTTCTATATCACTGTTGCAGTATTCCTTATATTCGGGATCCCCTGCCAAGGGTAGCCTGACATCCGGCCAGTATGTCAGTGCCTTGGGTTGGAATAGAGAAGTCATACGTCACATGTATGCTTACCGAGCACGGCGTAGGGCATAAAGGTGACATACAGATGCAATTTCCTCAGAACATCTTTGCTGCCAGTCCAAATGCCATCTCTGAGCATGCTGTCATCTGCTGATTGCCAAGCCATTTTCAAATAAGTGCCCTTTTGGTGTTTTTTTTTTTTTTTTTTTTTTGTGGTGGTTGGATTACATGTAATTTAGAAAGGAGAAATGCCATTGTGGGAGACAGATTGCTCGTGATGGTCCTTAGGAGGAGTGTTCATGATGTCCTTCAAGGATGCATCTGCAGTCATAACATATGGGTTGTCCTGCCTCAGGCAGCCCTTCGGTCGGCCGGATTCCAAAGTCTGGGTCTGGCCTCGGCTGATGTTGCACTTTCCCCGACGTCAGAGCGTCTGGGGTACAAAAACATCAGCCGACGCCATTTTCCTCAGTCTTTCTTGCCGTGCGGTGCCCGAAGCAGAAGCTGTTCGCAAGTGCCGGTCGGTCAGATCCAGTGAATTCAGCTACCGAAGACTTCGAAAAAGCTAAGTACCCCGTTGGGGACTCTTTCTTGCCTCAGCCGATGTCAGATAAAGTAAATAATTGTTTAACTTGTGGGAAACAAATACCTCATAAGGATTTCCATTCCTACTGCCTTCCTTGCTTAGGCCCAGACCACGACGTATCGGCCTGTTCAGCCTGTGCTTCCTTCAACCGACGAACTCTTAGACGTCGGTCGGAGTTTGCAGAGGAATTTTTTGGGACTAGTTTTGCATATAAAATGCCGTCGGAGACTCCGACATCGCATTTGGTGAAAAAACGGAAGGACAAGGACCGACTTTTGACCCAGCGGTTTCGGCTGAAACCACAGTAAGGCCTACCGCGAGTGTCTCTGTTTCGGCCGAAACAGAGTCCTCGGAGATTCCTTCTTCCGAATCCATTCTACTGACCACCGCGGCCCGGGAGGCCCCGGCTGAGTTGGCTACCGAGCTACCTACCGAAACCAGTGTCCAGGAAATGTCCGACACCATACCTTTGGACATTTCTACTCCTGCACGTGGGGCATCTAGGCCCCCTGCTTCCATGTCCATTAAGGCCTTCTCTAGGGCTAAAGCTGCTAAACTTTCTAAAGCTTTGCCTCCCAAGACTACCTCCCAGAGGCCTTCCTCTAGTTCTCAGATCCTCAGCCTGGCAGAGGACCTTATTTCTTTAATTAGAGGTTCACAACCTCACCCGGACAGGGCCTCTCACCCTCCACCAGACAAAAGGCCCAGGACTGACCCCTCTGACCCTCACTCTTCAGATGAGTCTACGGATGGATCTGAGTTGTCAGACCACCAGGAGGAGGCTTATTCGCCCTATGAGGATTCTGATGCTGAAGAATCTATCCCTTGACCTCCCTCCTGAAGAGTTTTCCTTTGGTGAGACTCTACACTCCATGAGAGAGCATTTTCAATGGCAAGGTCAGGAATTCTCTGATTCTAGAAAAAGATTAAGGACCTTTTTACATTTGCCTCAACATAGGCCCTTAGCTATACCTCCTGTTTTGAATGTAATTGATGATGTGTACAATGATGTCAGTACAGCCCCTGCCAAACCTGATAGATACTACAGGGTCCCGGATTCTCATTTCCATCTGTATAAAGCCCATTCTGCAGACCCAGAAACTATTTCTCAGGGCCCTAAAGGGGTTGCGGCTGCCACTGCCAAAAATCCTCTACCTTCTGAAAGAGAGTCTAGAGCTTTAGAGAGATGGGGTAAGAAGGTATATACTTCTGCAACTCTTTCTGTCAGGGCATTAAATTGTCAATTTCATATGATACAGTACCAAGAGTATTTGTTAGATGAACTGAATAAGAAACTTTCTTCTCCTGAACCCCTTGACCGTAAATCCCTTCAGGATTTGGTACACAACTCACAGCAGGTTAGTAATCATTTCTTAAAGTGTGGTTATGATGCACTGGAGGCTTCAATTAGGTCAGCTATGACTGGGGCAGTTATTCGTAGGCATGCCTGGCTGAAGGAACAATCTTTGCCAGACCATGTTAAAGCTAAACTCCTGGATGCTCCAATGGAGAAACAAAGTTTATTTGGCTCCTCTGCTCAGGAGGTTTTAAAAAAGTTTGAAGAAAAGGCAAAATCTGTGCAAACAGTTAAGGATTTCCTGCAAGTACAACCACCGAGATTCAGCAGAAACTGGCCTACTAAGAATTGGTCCTTTCCAGACTCGGACAGAGCCCAGAGAGGCAGGAACAGACGCCCCAGAGGCAGAGGCCAATCGAAGGGCTCCTACAGAGGTTGTCAGTGGCAACCTGCCAACCAGAGGGGTAGTGCAACAGCTGCAACAACAACTACTACACCAGGACAGGCTCAATGACTTTACTCTGATTCCGCCTACCAGGGCTCAACTGGAAGCACCCTTGGGCGGAAAGCTTGCTTTATTCTCAAAAAAATGGCATTATATTACAAGGGACACATGGACACTGCAAATAATAGACAAAGGATACAGGTTCCACTTCCACACTTTGCCAAAAAGAAACGGAATGCCAAACCTACCACCAAATCAGAGGGCAGAGGCTTTAAAGCAGATCAACAACTTGCTTCAAATAAAAGCTATAGAAAAGGTACCACTTTCAGAACAAGGCCAAGGATTTTACTCCAGACTATTCCTTGTACCAAGAAAAGAAAATCAGTGGTGGCCTATTCTCGACCTGTCCGCACTGAATACTTACCTCATTGTGCCAAAATTCAAGATGCTGACCCTACAGCAACTTCTTCCCATGTTGGGCAAGGAGTCTTGGCTGGTGACTCTAGATCTCAAGGAGGCATACCTGCACGTCCCTATTCGACCAAGTTGCAGAAGACACCTCAGATTTCTTGCAGGATCAGAGCATTATCAATTCTCAGCATTGCCCCTTGGCTTATCTACTGCGCCCAAAGTATTCTCGAAATGCCTGGCATCAGTAATTGCACACTGCAGACTTCAGGGGATTCAAATCTACCCATATCTGGACGACTGCCTTATACAAGCGGACAACAAGGGAAATTTGATAAAGGACTTGGCCTATGCCATCCACCTGCTACAGGCTTTGGGATACACAGTCAACATCCAAAAGTCAAGACTTGTTCCATCCCAAAGGATAACCTTTTTGGGTGCAGATCTGGACACAACCACCCAAATGGCCTTTCTCACAGAAGAAAAACAAAAACAACTTCCGGATTACTTCATGATTCTGACAAGACAAACTCAGCTGACTGCAAGGAAAATCCTGCAGGCCCTGGGTTATATGGCATCCTGCATAATTCTGATACCACAGGCCAGGCTGCATATGAGAAAATTACAATGGTACCTAAGGAGTGTATGGTCTCAACACAGTCACAGTTTAGAAACTTTGATACCAATCATTCCTTGCCTTCAAAAGGAATTCCTGTTGTGGGCTCAGGCCTGCCAGACCAACAGAGGGGTTGCCTTTCAACAAACCAAAAACAAAACAAACCATCACCACGGACGCTTCAGACCGAGGTTGGGGAGCACACATGGAGGGCAAATGTATCCAAGGCCTATGGTCTCAAGGGCAGCTACGCATGCACATAAACCAAAAGGAAATGCTGGCAGTCATGCATGCAATCGAGGCTTTCAATCCCTACCTCCATCAAGGCCAACTGTTAATAAGGAAATACAACACCACGGTCATGTGGTACATAAACAAGCAGGGAGGCACACACTCCTACCCTCTATGCCGGCTGGCAATGAATCTATGGGAACTATGCCTGAAACTCAATATCCAACTACAGTCCCAGTTCGTGCCAGGAAAAGAAAATACACTGGCAGACAGCTTAAGCAGAACTACTACCATGGATGCACATGAATGGATGCTGCACCCAGACATCTTCCAACTCATAGCAAAGGCATGGGGAATGCCGGAGATAGACCTGTTTGCTTCCCCCCTCAACCATCAACTGAAGACATTCTGCTCAAGGACATACCACCCACAAGCTTGGAGGGTGGACTCTCTCTCAGCTGGAAAGCTCTAAAAGTATATGCCTTCCCACCTCTCCCATTAATGTACAAGGTTCTACTGAAGATCAGGGAGGAACAGCCAAGAGTGATTCTGATAGCTCCAGACTGGCCAAGGCAACACTGGTATCCACTATTGAGGAGCTTGTCACAGGCAAAACCATGGCCTCTCCCCCTATGGCCTCTTCTTCTGACGCAGAACAATTTCAAGATCATGCATCCCAACTTGAAAACATTGCAGCTAACTGCCTGGAAAATTCCTTAAATCCCAATCAAAATGTTTTATCACAGAGAGTGAAGGACATTATCATGGAAGCTCGCCGGCCTTCCACAAGGAAGACATACTCAGCTAAATGGAAAAGATTTCTCATTTGGAACACATCAAAAGGCTTAGATGTGACAGTGGCAACCATGACACATATTCTGGAATACTTAGCAAAATTGTTCCACAATGGCCTGTCCTATTCTTCCATTAAGATTCATGCCTCAGCAATTTCAGCAGAATACAATCTGGATCCACCTATCTTCTCACACCCTCTCCTCAGGCAATTTCTGAGAGGGATCAAAAATATTAAACCTCCAAGAAAACCCCCTTTACCTGCTTGGGATCTCTGCTTGGGATCTCAACTTTGTGTTGGAGAAACTAACACTTCCTCCTTTTGAACCAGCAGCATCAGCGGATCTACAGTTTCTGTCTTGGAAAACTGCATTCCTTCTGGCAATAACTTCAGCAAGAAGAGTATCTGAGTTACAAGCATTAATGGCAGTACAACCATTTCTTATCTTCCATCAGGACATAGTTTCACTAAGAACCAACCCTACCTTTATGCCAAAGGTGGTATCTAGGGTATCCTTGAACCAAGCTATTCACTTGCCTACGTTCCTCCCATATCCACAGAATAGAGGGGAAAAACTTCTGTACACCCTGGATATACACAGACAACTACGCTACACAGACAACTACGCTACTACTTGGACAGAACTAAAAGTAGCAGAAAAACTGACCAACTATTTGTAGCATATGCTACTGGGGTGCAAGGAAAAGCAATTTCCAAACAGACAATTTCAAAATGGATAGGAATTGCACTCGATTTTGTTACTCTTTTCATGGAAAGACCGTTCCTGCAAACATCAGGCCTCATTCCACAAGGGCCACTGCCACCACTACAGCCTTCCTACGAGGGGTGGCTACCAAGGACATTTTAGAAGCTGCTACTTGGAGCTCCATGCATACATTTGCCAAACATTACAATCTACCTTTATACTCCAGATCCAGAGCAGGATGTTCTTCGTCTTCCATTGCTGCAGTCCTGACTATTGGGTATAGTCCGCGTCCAGTCGGCCCGAATACCAGAGTATAAGGCTGACGTCGGTCAGGGCGCATTAGACTGACGTCAGTACGTCAGGGTACTAATGCGCATGACCGACGTCATATCCTCAGTCTTTTTTGCCGCATGGTCCGATGCAGAAGCAGATGTTCTTCGTTTCCCATTGCTGCAGTCCTTACTATTGGGTATAGTCCGCATCCAGTCGGCCCGAATACCAGAGTATAAGGCTGACGTCGGTCAGGGCGCATTAGACTGACGCCAGTACGCCAGGGTACTAATGCGCATGACCGACGTCATATCCTCAGTCTTTTTTGCCGCATGGTCCGATGCAGAAGCAGTTTTGCGAGTGCAGGTTGGCGTTCTGAAATATTTCCGAAACCGGAGTTTCAGACCGAAACAGAGTTGGCTAAGTACCCCGTTGGGGAACATTTTGGTTTTTTCTTGCCTCAGTATTTAACCGGATGTCAGAAAAAGTGAATAACTGTATTTCTTGTGGGAAACAGATACCTCATAGGGATTACCATACCTTGTGTATACCTTGTTTAGGGCCTGAGCACGGCGTTGTTGGTTGCCGCTCTTGTGCTAGGTTTAACAAACGCACTATTAAGAGGAGGTTAGACTGTGCCAGGTTAGTGTTTGGGAAGCGTTGCAATTATAAAATGCCGTCGGATGCTGCGGCGCCGCTTCGTCAAGAAGCGCAAGGACAAATCAGCGAAGCCTAGGGTTGATGAACCGGCAGTCCCGGACGTCGGTTCTTTAGAAGGCTCAGTGGAGCCAGAGGTTTTGCCAGGAGTTTCCATGGAGTCTCAGGAGAAACTTTACTATTACAGGATGTGCCTTCTCAGGAGGTAGGCCAGACTGAGGGGCTTCTCAGGTAACTGTTCTTCCCTCTCTTCCCAAGGTAGTTAGAGCCTCTCCTTCTGTTGCCAAAACTTCTTTGAGAGGTAGGCCTACTTCAGCTTCAGTGGGGGCTTCTCCTAGCATTTCGGTTCTGTACCTAAGAAACATATGCTTAAAATGGCAGAAGATTTGATTACTATGATTAGAGGTTCTATGCCCCGCCTGATAAGAGGCCTAGGGTGGAACCGAGTTTGATAGTTTTGAACAGTGTTCAGAGGCTTCAGAGTCTTCTGGAAGACTTGCAGGAGTATCCTACTTATTCTGATTCTGATGTGGATGATTCCACTCCTACAGCTTCTCCTCCTGAGGATTTCTGATTTTCAGAGACTCTGCATTCCATGAGGGAGCATTTTAAATGGGAAGGCCAGGATTACTCTGATTCAGGAAAAGGCTTAGGGAATTCTTGTTTTGCCCCAGCATAGGCCCTTAGCTATTCCTCCTGTGTTGAATGTGGTGGAAGATGTTTTGCAGAGGCTTCCCTGAACCCTGACTCTTTGCCTCCTGCTCCTGTTAAACCTGATAGGTATTATAGGGTGCCCAAGCTCATAAGTATTTGTTTAAGAGTCCTAGGGCGGACCCAGAAACTGTTTCTCAGGGGCCTAAAGGTGTTAAAGCTTCTGTGGTTAAAAATCCTGTTCCCACTGATAAAGAGGCAAGGGCTTTGGATAGGTGGGGAAAGAAAGTGTATACTTCTTCCACTCTAGCCATGAGAGCGTTGAATTGTCAGTTTCACATGCTAAAATATCAAAATTATCTCCTTTCACAATTGAAATCTAAGGTGGATGCTTTGGCGGAAGGTATTGAGTGTAAAGAGTTGCTGGATTTGGTTCATGTGTCTGAACAAGTGGGTAAGCATTCTTTGCAATGTGGTTTTGATGCTGTACAGGCCTCCTCGAGGGTGGCTGCTACTAGTTCTGTTCTTCGCAGGCATGCTTGGTTGAAGGATCAGAATTTAGCTGAGCATGTTAAGACAAGGATTCTGGATGCTCCTTTACAGTCTGATGTGTTGTTTGGATCGCCTGTGGAAGCAGTTTTAAAGAAAATGGAGGACAAAGCTAAGTCTATGCAAACTGTTAAAGATTTTTGCAGGTGCAGCCACCAGTTTAGTAGAAATTGGCCTGCTAAGGGGTGGACATATCCTGCTTATGATTCCCAGTCTAGGGGTAGGTCTAGACGTGGTAGGGGCAGGGCTCAAGGTTCTTTTAGGCCTAGATCAGGAGTTCACCTGCTCAGACTTCTGGTGAGGGCAGGGGTCAGTCCTTTCGTAAACAGACCCAATGACCTGCCTTTTCAGCTGCCAGTAGATTCTCGTCTGGCAGCTCCTTTGGGAGGAAGACTGTCTCTTTTCAAAGAAAATTGGGATTTAATTACTCAAGACAGATGGGTGTTGGATATCATTCACCACGGTTACAGGTTTTATTTCCACACAATGCCCCCTTTCAAAGTCATGCCAGACGTTCCTCCTCCACAAAGAAAAGAGGCTCACAAGCAAGTTTCTCAGTTACTCCAGATAGGGGCCATTCAGCCAGTCCCTGTATCAGAAAGGGGCCTAGGATTTTATTCTCGCCTGTTCCTAGTACCAAAGAAGGGGAACACGTGGAGACCAATTTTGGATTTATCTCTCCTCAACACTTATCTGGACATTCCCAAGTTCAAGATGTTGACGTTACAACAACTTTTACCTCTGCTGGGCAAAGATCACTGGATGGTAACTTTAGATCTCAAGGAAGCTTACCTTCATGTGCCTATAAGGCTAAGTTGCAGGAAGTATCTGCGATTTCGAGCTGGAAATTCTCATTATCAGTTCTCTGCATTGCCCTTTGGCTTATCTACTGCGCCCAGAGTATTCACAAAGGTTCTGGCTCCAGTGATAGCTTACTTCAGGCTACAAGGAATTCAAATCTATCCTTACTTGGACGACTGCCTGATCCTGGCTCAAGAAAAGGAAGACCTTCTACAGCATCTTTAGTATGTTATAGCAGTGCTAAGATGCCTAGGGTATTCTGTGAACGAAATAAAGTCCAGTCTAGTACCCTCTCAAGACATGTGCTTTCTGGGTGTGAGACTGAATACAGCAGCCCAGATGGCCTTTTTAACCCCGGACAAACAAAACAGTCTATCACTTTACTTCCATCAACTATCTCATCAGTCCGTGCTGACTGCAAGGTCAGTCCTTCAAGCATTAGGGTTCATGGCATCTTGTATTCTGGTGCTTCCCAATGCCAAACTGCATATGAGGAAGCTACAATGGTATCTCAAAAATGTATGGACACAGCACTGCCAGGATTTGGACACTGTCATTCAAATAATACCTTGCCTTCAAAAGAATTTTGTGGTGGGCTCAGGAATGTCACCTAAACAAGGGACTCTCTGTGACCCGGCCAGAGGCAAGTCAGATTTTAACGACAGATGCCTCGGACATTGCTTGGGAGCTCATCTAAATGGAAAGTGGATACAAGACAAGTGGCCTGCCAGACTACAGCATCTACATATCAACATGAAAGAGATGTTAGCAGTCCAGTTTGCATTAATGGCTTTCAAGGAGTTACTTCTTCCAGGGCAGGTGTTGATTCTAACAGACAACACAACTGTCATGTGGTACATCAACAAGCAAGGGGAACACATTCTTATCCTCTATGCAGGCAAGCAATGATTTTATGGGAGACTGCGCTAAGCCTGCAACTAACTCTTCAGGCAAGGTTTCTGCCAGGAGCACAGAACTCCTTAGCGGATGTGTTAAGCAGACAAATCATGGATCCCCACAGTGGAAACTGGATCTTCATGTATTTCAGAAACTGACAGTGTCATGGGGAACTCCAGACATAGATCTGTTCGCTTCTCCACTAAACCACCAGCTGCCAAAGTATTGCACAAAGGGGTTTCATCACACGGCTTGGAAAGTGGATGCTCTGTCTTTCAGTTGGAAAAACCTTCATGTGTATGCCTTTCCACCTCTACCTCTTCTTCCAAAGGTACTGTTAAAGGTCAGACAAGACAGGCCAAGGATGATTTTGATAGCTCCAGATTGGCCTCGGCAACACTGGTACCCTCTACTACGGAGTCTGGTAAAGAAGCCTCCATGGCCTTTACCTCTGATTCCTCATCTGTTATCTCAGAAGGACGGTCATCTGCTCAATGTCAGGCTACACTCTCTTCATCTAACAGCTTGGCATATTCTGTGTTGAAACACAGCAGGTCTCAACTTCCTCAATGAGTTTTAAATGTGATTATGGAAGCTAGAAGACCTAGTACAAGGAAAGTGTATGCAGAAAAATGGAAGAGATTTTTATTTTGGAGTACAGCAAAGAATTTGGAGATTTCTGAGCCTAATTTGAGTGTGGCTCTTCAATATCTTACTGAATTATTGGACAAAGGTTTGTCCTTCTCTTCCATAAAGATTCATGCTGCAGCAATTTCAGCTCACTATGATTGTGACCCACCTTTGTTTTCGCATCCTTTGTTCAAGCAGTTTCTTAGAGGGGCAAAGAATATAAGACCCCACGTAGAGCTCCTACTCCTGCTTGGGATCTCAATTTTGTGTTGGAAAAACTTACTCTACAACCTTTTGAGCCTGCAGCTACTGCTGAATTGAAATATTTGTCATGGAAGACTGCTTTTCTGTTGGCTATTACTTCTGCAAGAAGGGTGTCTGAGTTGCAGGCCCTTATGGCAGTAGAGCCCTTTTGATTTTCCATAAGGATAGGGTATCATTACGTACTAATCCTTCTTTTATGCCTAAGGTGGTTTCTAGTGTGGCTTTAAACCAAACTATTCATTTGCCTACGTTTTTGCAGATCCTCAAAATAAAGGGGAAAAGATTTTGCACACTTTAGATGTACACAGGCAATTGCGTTATTATTTAAGCAGGACTAAGGATTTTAGGCAGTCTCAGCAGTTGTTTGTTTCTTTTGCTTTGAGTTCTCAGGGCAAGCCTGTGTCAAAACAAACTATTTCTAGGTGGATTGGCTTTTGCATTGCATTTTGTTATTCCCATCATGGCAAGGAGATTCCAGCTGGGATTAGGCCTCATTCCACTAGGGCTACTGCCACTTCAACAGCATTTCTAAGGGGGGTGGCAACTAAGGATATTCTGGAAGCAGCTACTTGCAGTTCAGTGCATACTTTCTCTAGGCATTATCACCTTCCTATCTACTCTAAGTCTAGGGCTGGTTTTGCCACAGCTGTTTTACAAGGCATGTTGTCAGCTCCTACTACTTTATAATTTGCCAGCCTCCCTTACCTCTGCTTTGGGATTCTACCCAATAGTCAGGACTGCAGCAATGGAAGACGAAGAACATAGTACAGTTTTGTACCTACCATAAATGTAGATGTTCGAGGATTCCATTGCTGCAGTCCAATTTACCCTCCCTCCTTCCCCCTGTATTTAGGGGTGGTTGTGTAGGTGAGTTTACATGCTTATATTTTTGTATATATTGTTGTATATATTGTACATGTTTTTGGTGCAGGTTTTTTGGGACTTGTCTTTTTAGGGTCTTCTGACATCTGGGGCAAGAAAAGACTGAGGATATGACGTCGGTCATGCGCATTAGTACCCTGACGTACTGACGTCAGTCTAATGCGCCCTGACCGACGTCAGCCTTATACTCTGGTATTCGGGCCGACTGGACGCGGACTATACCCAATAGTCAGGACTGCAGCAATGGAATCCTCGAACATCTACATTTATGGTAGGTACAAAACTGTACTTTTTGCTACTGCAGTCCTGCAGGGGATCTTAACTACACCATCCTTTTCTTAGTACCTCCTACCCCAGATTGGCTATGGTATTCTACCCATATGTTATGACTGCAGATGCATCCTTGAAGGACATAGTAGAGTTTTGTACCTACCATAAATGTAGATGTCTGATAGGTATGCATCTGCAGTCAGGTTTACCCTCCCTCCTACCCCTTTGTGGTATTCCTAGGGTGCTATTATGGTGTATTTGTTTGTATATACATGTGTGTATATATATATATATATATATATATATATATATATATATATATATTATTGCAAATGTTTGGAACTTTATTGCTTTTATCCAAATTTAGCCTTCCTAGAGGGCACCTGGCATCTGGGGCAAGAAAAACTGAGGAAAATGACGTCGGCTGATGCTTTTGTACCCCAGACGCTCTGACGTCGGGGAAAGTGCGACATCAGCCGAGGCCAGACCCAGACTTTGGAATCCGGCCAACCGAAGGGCTGCCTGAGGCAGGACAACCCATATGTTATGACTGCAGATGCATACCTATCGGACATCTACATTTATGGTAGGTACAAAACTGTACTTTGTTTAGGTGCTTCTCACAACTATATGTCTTGTCAAGAGTTTCTCCCTAAAACTTTTAGTCATCTCTCTTTTTTAGCTATTTGCATAGAGAACTATCTTAAATTGTGGCTCAGGATACAATGGTGGAATCATCCCGGCCCAAGAGTCGGCCATCCGTGAAGGAGCATGGACCCATCTTCTTGCACATCCTAGGAGACTCTGCAGCTGTCCATTTCAGATGTTCAAAGGGAACCATGCCTAATTATAGCCGAAGGGCCTAGGGATGTCACACAGATTCTTGTTAAGGAGGAGATTTGCACTAAGCTGACTGTCAGCAGGGATCCAAACCACCTTAGATGTTATAAGGCTGATGTCCCTTTGAAAAAGTAGCTGAAGACTGAACATATTTCCCTTGCTCCCAAGGATCCTCAGCGTGAATGGCAGGATTTCACACAGGGGCTGTTTAATGCTCTTACAGATTTGAAGCCCCTCAAGCAATTTCTGTTCCTGTTCCTGCCCCCCCATCTTCTACTCCCCTTAAGAGGCCAAGGGATTTTCTTTCCCCTTTTTTGATGAGGAAGTAGATTCTGAAGCCTATTCCTCCCAGATTCAATCTCCTTTGGACTAGGTTCTGAGGAAGAGGACACTTAGTCCGACCGAAATTCTCCTTTTAAGATTTCCTGTGGAGATAGTTTCCCATATGATGGAGTTTTTCATCTAGGACACTACCTAGGTCTCTGATGTTCAGAAGAGGTATTATAACCTCCTTCAAATGGAGCCGTAAGCTAAGCCCTCTGCTGTTCCTCCTATTTAAAACTGATAGGTTTTGTAAAGTGCCTGATTGTAAATTTCTTTACAAGTGTCCCTCTGTTGACCCTTCTGTTTGTTTTTACTGGTACGCCCTCCAAGCTTTTAACTTTTAGTAAACTGCTTCTCTCTGGCAAGGACAACAGACCCATGGAAAGATTGGGTAAGTTAGGTGTACACTGCTGCTATTCTGGCATTTAGGGCTGTGAATTACCAGACCCATATGACTGGTTATGTTTTGGCTCTTCTCTCTCTCAGACTTTTCCAGTTGTTTCAGATCTTCATGATTCTGAGGGGAATGCTTCATCCCTCTTTGTTGAGGTCCTCTTCTCAAGTTTCTTGCCATTCCATTAAATGTAGTTATGATGCAGCTAATGCCTCTTCTAGAGCTGCTGCCTTTGATTCTGTGTTTAAAGTGGCATTTTTGGCTTTGCTTCAGCCTCTGCCTGATAATACTAACACCAGGCTATGGATGCTTCTCTTGATAGTAAAAATCTCTGTGGTTCTGCAGCTGCTGAGCTTTTGAAGTCTCAAAGAAAAAAGATAACACCAACACCACAATGTAGATAAAAAGCAAGAATAAGTTATATTCTCCAAGAACGCTAGTACTTGACTTTCACCATAAGGCTTCATCAGGCAAATGGATTTTGTAACCCCGTTCTATAAAATCTTTAGTCATATTGTTCAACTGTTCTGTCATTTGATTAGAATCCGTATTTAATTGTGCAACGCGTTTAAATTGATTTTTCACAAAATTACTGAAAATATGTGGGGGGTGCATATACTATGTGTAAATATTTTTCTTTACTGATTTCTTGCATAAAGTAGTGCCTATAGTACCATCTATTTTTTTAAAAAGTTGTACATCTAAAAATTCTATACTATTGTAATTGATATATGTAAACCTTAAAAATTCACTTGCGGAATGTAAATCAACAAAATTATGAAATTCTAAAATAGACCCATCCCAAACAAGGAACGACTTCAGCACAGGAAATGTGTTTAATATTAGCATTTAGTCTTTTAATGCAATGAGCAAAAGCGCGAGAGATTAGATTCTGCATGGGACCCTAAATCAAATCCACCACCTGACAGAACAGTTGAACTATATGACTAAAGATTTTATAGAACGGGGTTGCAATGAAAAATTAGTAGAAATGAAAGGAGAATTAGATCAAACCATCTTTCCTATCTTTTCAGATTCCTATGTGAAGTATCAATATGCTAATAAAATTTCTGGTGAACTTAAGAACAGGAATAAGGGATTTTTAGATTTATATTCCCTTATGATGCTAATACAGATAAAATACAGAATATCATTAGAAAGCATTGGTATATGATGGCTTGTATACCAAATTTTTAAAAATGTATCACAGCAACATCTGTCCTTTGGCTATAAAAATCAGTGCATCAAAATAAAATTCCCCTGCACGTAGGAAGTTGCACGGCAAAAAACGAAAACATAAAAAATAAACTAAGCCAGCAACAAGTGAGCCGTGAAAAAAATGTAGTTTATTGAAACTACTTCAAGATTTCATAAAAGCTTAATTCAACAGACCGGTTTCGGCCTGGATTTAACCTGGCCTTCTTCAGTGTATAAAAGAAAAAAGCACACCAAATATACAAAGTCTTGTATAGTGAAAAACCAAATGAAACAAAACATTTGATAGTCTGACAAGAGACATCACAGAATTTAACTCATAAGTGTTCATTAAGCCCAGGGTTAAACAGAGCACTTAGTTTGGTAATCCATTTCTTTTCTTTCGTATCAAGTTTGTGGTGCCAACCAGATTTATGGGTTCGATCCCCAATGAGTTTATCAATAATAATGAAATGAAATTTGGCTGTCTGATGTTTAAGTGTGTGTTTGTATAATGCATTGGTAGTTCTTTTACATTTAATGTCACTCAAATGCTCAGACATACGTAACCTGAAAGGTCGAGAGGTTTGACCAATATAAAATGATTGGCAACTGCAACAAGCCATATAAATAGCCCAATCAGTGTTACAGTTGGCAAAAAAGTGGATATCATATACTATGCTGCTGTTTTTACTACTAAATTCTTTAGATTTTAGGATATGTTTGCAGTTGATACAATGACCACAGGGGAAACAACCAATAAGTTTGTCACCCATGATGGTGGTTTGATACAACTGGGGTAATACAGAATCAGAGTGATGTTTATAGTGATTAAAATGTGCTGCTAGGTTTTTTCCTTTACGGAAAGAAAATCAACATATATTAGGAATTATCGTATTAATATCATCATCCGCCTTCAATATGTTCCAATTGTCCTTGATAATATCCATAAATCTGTTAGTGTTCCTACCAAATGTTGTAGTAAGATGTAATATCTTTTTTGACACTGGTTTCTTCTTATATGTCACTAGATCATATCTACGCAGACCCGATGCATGGTTTTGAGCCATGGTGACATACCCTGAACTGTAGCCCCTATTGATGAATCTGTTATATAGATCCTGAGAATGATGTTTGTAGCTAAGATCATCCGAGCAGTTGCGTCTGATTCTGATGAACTGTGATTTAGGAATGTTTCTGGCAATGTGTTTTGGATGATAGCTGGAGGCATGGAGTAAAGTATTATACTCTGGAAACTTCCTATATACTAATGTATTCAAGGTATTATCCTGATTCCTTGTGACCAAAACATCCAAGAACGTAATGGAGTCAAGGTCATAAGTGATGGTAAAATGTATACCCCATTTATTATCATTTAAGTATTCCATGAATTCATGGAGATACTCAATGTCAGATCTCCACACCATCCAGCAATCATCCAAATACCTCCGCCAGATATCAATCTCAGGCAAAAACAAATTGTGAGTATCATCATAAATCAAAATCTCCTCAATATATGCCATGAATAGATCAGCATAGATGGGGGCAAAAGATGCCCCCATCGCAGTACCTTTGATCTGTAGATAACATTCCTTGTCATAAAAAAAGACATTTTTCGTAAGCACATGCTCGGTGAGATTAATCAAAAAAGTATTGAAACCAGGTTGATAGATATTTGATTTATAAAGCCAATATTCAATGGCATCAAGACCAGCCCAATGGGGAATGTTGGTGTATAATGAACTTACATCTAATGTACATAGCCACCAATTTCCCTCAATTTGCATATCATTAACAATGCTTAAAAATTGGGTGGTATCTTGAATCCTGGATCTAACCCAGGAAAGTAGAGGTTTTAAATACCTGGTCAAGAATTCAGAAAGGGGCTCGGTGAGTGATCCAATACCCGATACAATGGGTCTACCTGGTGGATGTAAAGGATCTTTATGTATCTTTGGTAGAAAATAAATATATTGTCTGACAGGATCAGTAATGGTTAAGTGACTTAGACTTTTAGTTGTTATAATCCCATTGTCAACCGCAGAATTCAAATAATTATCAATTTGTTGTTTAAACATAAAGGTGGGGTCGAGTGGCATTTTGGTGTAGTATCTAACATCACCCAATTGCTTGTGAGCCTTGATATCATAATTACTCCAATTCATCACCACTACCGCCCCACCTTTGTCAGCATTAAGAATAACAAGTTCCTTGTTTAGTACTGGTTCATTTAAAAAGGATAATTCATTATCTGTCATGTTATTCGGCATAGGTGGACATGTATTAGACACAAAATGTAAATCACTAAGTACACTACGTAGAAACAGATTTACAGAAGGATGCATCGGAGGTATGAATGAGGAGGCATGATATTTGAAATCATCCATGCTTTGTTGTTCTTCCCCCTTGTCCTGAAAAAACAGTTTAAGGTTAATAAGTCTGCAAAATGTAAATAAATCCTGTGCAAAAGTGTCTTCAGGCACAAAGAAGCCAGGTATAAAAGATAAACCTTTATTAAGTAAAGATGTTTGTTCTGGTGTTATTACAGTACTGGAGAGGTTACAAACATTGTTAACAACATGATTTACTTGTTCGTTAGTACTTCCATAAGATTCTGTAGACTTGTAACCCTTCTTGTTTCCTACCCCCTCTCCTCCCTCGATGTTGCCTAAAGGGGATGTATAATTTTTGCGTTTAGGGATGGGGGACTCCATGATGTGCTGTATTTCCGTATCAGTGCCTGATGATGTCATAATCAGTGGTGTCAGTATGGTTGCCACGTCCTTTCAAAATAGAACGCGGACGTTTCCTTTTTGAATTGGATGTATTTCTGTAGTGCATATCTTGAAATCTAACATGTCTAGTGTATTTGAAGGGTTGCCCCCTCTCGTAATCAGACTGATCACGAGAAAATTTTTTAAGTTTCCTTTCTTTGAGCTGAGCATCAAAATTTAGCAAATCTTAGCTTAGTTTAGATAGTGATGTAGAAAAAAATATATCATTCTGATACTGGTTACAGTCATCTATAAGTTGTAACACCTTGCAGGTTTCTTTATCAATGATCCTAGTATAATATTTCGATAAAGATTCAACAAACTTCATTGAGCATTCTTGTTGGATGGATAACCATTCCGTGGTTAAAATATCATCAGGGTCTGCTACTAGAGGTTGAATTTTGACTCTCAAACCCCTGGGACTCATGCCTTTGACCAAATAAGCTTTAAATAATTTGAGGTGCCAAACAAAAGACCTGAGTGTTTTCATATTTTTGTTTAAATCACTAAATAGTTTCTCACATCGTTGTTCCGGCTTCATAGAACTGGTATTAGCTAAACCGTCAGTAGCTTGACCAATACCAAAGGGTGCAAGATTGTCCTTGTTGGATGATAAATTCAAAAATATTTTGTTTAAATCCATGATTGATGTAAAATCAATCGATTATAATATTGAAAGCAACCACGCCCTGTGTTAAGGATCAAAAAATCAACAATCGGACAATAATGGCAGTATTTCAGTTTATGCAGTATTGTACAAACAATAGCCACGTCCAATACAGGACAATAATGGTATGAAGAAGTCGTATTTAGGTAGATAGATACTATAATAATCCAATACAGAGTATCAAATCACTCAAACAGGACTGATGTAAGGCACCTCAAACGTAACTATATATAAAAGATACTAATATGGCTATGGCAATAATATATGGTCCAAAAGGTCAGAAAGACAAAACAAAGAATGGTGTAAGATATAGTTATCAGACCCTGAAATAATATTAACAACCCAAGTAGAATGAACAGGTTATATATATTTTATACCATCCAAGAGAATGCACATGTAACACTTAATTCAAGTGTGGTCGTTAATTTCAACTAACAATATAACTAAGATATTTTTGTAGAGACTAATAGTGTCAGGATGTGTTACTGATAGACATCAAAACAAGTATAGCAAAAATATAGCTGGTGTACCCATTCAAAACATCCTTATATCCAAAAGGAAAAGGAATAGACATAGGATCAAGTATTGTTGTTATTCCAATATAGATGAAAATCATATAAATAGATGTATGAGGTATAACTATGTCAATAAGGAAAACAATAATGCCTATGATGCAATATTAAAGGTTAATTCTGACCAACATCCACAATTATGAATCAAAAAATATATGCATATGATCCAGAAGAGGTCATACAAATATGACTATATATACACTAAGGCATTCGTCACATATAATCCTAGCAGTCTCGTTTGTGTCCTGATTAAGTATACAAACGAAGACTATTTCCAACTGATGTTAAACATTCATGTAATTCACTAAAGAAATCATACAAATATGACTAATTATACAGTAAGGCATTCATCACATATAATCCTAGCAGTCTTGTTTGTATCCTAATTAAATAAGCAAACGACGATTATGGCCAGCTGATATTAAACATACATGTGATTCAAAACCACATACCCAAAAGCGGCCATAGTTTCCAACATATACAGGGGTTTATCTGTGATAAAAAGCCAAAGTAATATTAAATAATGTCCAAAAATAGAATGATGTCCCTTCTGATAAAGCATAGACACTATTGTACAGGGAAAATATGATGGAGTTGCAGAAAAAAACTGTTAGTGCAGGTTCAAGCACACTAGTCACATTCCCAGTTCAAAGTCTGATGTTCAACGACCTAGTAAATCACACTGTCCGTTCCTGTATATGATAATACTTGCAACGATGTAATAATCAAAGTACGTTACCAAACAAGAAAATGAAGATCTCCCCCAGAAATAGTATGATGTCGACTGTCACAGTCACGAGGGTAATCCAATTAAATACGCCATTTGGTACCTCTAAATAATAGTAGATGTTCCTGGAGCAGTGGGAGTGATGGGACGCCCAGAGAAACACCGCACCACACAAATGAGAGTAGTTTGATAACAAGCCAGTTAACAAATGTATCCTCCAAGCAATGAATGTCAATAGGCGCCCAAATAAACACACTACGTAGCCAGAATGATTTTTTTCTAGTTCGCGCAGTTGTAAAGAAGCGACTCACAAGGACTAGCACGAACCACAAAATATTTTCGTTATAATGTAAGAACAAAAGAAAAAGAAAAAAAGATTAGTCCAAATTTGAAGAGGGATGTCCAAATTTACAAAAAAACGAGTCAGCCACATAAGTAGAAACAAACACGTCACACCATAGATCCCCAGCAGGAAATGAAAACTCGTGTATCAAAATAAAATTCCCCTGCACGTAGGAAGTTGCACGGCAAAAAACGAAAACATAAAAAATAAACTAAGCCAGCAACAAGTGAGCCGTGAAAAAAATGTAGTTTATTGAAACTACTTCAAGACTTCATAAAAGCTTAATTCAACAATCCATTACCAAACTAGGTGCTCTGTTTAACCCTGGGCTTAATGAACACTTATGAGTTAAATTCTGTGATGTCTAAGTTTAATCTAGGGCTTAATGAATATTTATGAGTTAAATTCTGTGATGTCTCTTGTCAGCCTATCAAATGTTTTGTTTCATTTGTTTTTTCACTATATAAGACTTTGTATATTTGGTGTGCTTTTTTCTTTTATACACTGAAGAAGGCCAGGTTAAACCCAGGCCGAAACCTGTCTGTTGAATTAAGCTTTTATGAAGTCTTGAAGTAGTTTCAATAAACTACATTTTTTCACGGCTTACTTGTTGCTGGTTTAGTTTATTTTCTATAAAAATTAGCCCAATCTAAAACTACAATTATGTTTTAAGGAGCAAAAGAAATGCTTAGTTAATAGAAAAATACAAAAATTTGGCACTCAGAAATGCTTTAATTGTAGATCTGAAGTAGTTACTTCATTTGATCTGCAACCTGTGGGAGTCGGATCCGACCTCGGATCCGAAACGGCAACTTTCCAAGCTTCAAGATCCGAGCTCCTAGCTCCTCCGCCTACCCATAATCCCTTACTACCAACCACATTACCTCAGATCGTTTTTTGCCGCGGCTAAAGACAGTTGCTTCTTAGTGAAGAGCTCCTGGCCTGGTGAGATTGTTCCTTTTCTAAAGCTAGTTTCTAATTTAAATTGTGTGTGTGTTGTTTTTAGTGTTAATCTATCTTACCCACTTTAAAAAAAAAAAAAAAAAAAAAAAAAACTTTTTCCCTGTAGTTTAATTTTTTGTCTCTCCCCTCCCCCCCTTAGTGTTTGGGTGTGTGTGTGAGAGAATTATGGCTGAGTCTAAGGCTATATTTTCTAAGTGTACTGAGTGTGGCCACAAGCTTTCCCCAGCTGATGGCCACACTCAGTGTGTTTTGTGTCTGGGGGCAGGACATTTGTCGGAGGCCTACGAGATTTGTGCGGCCTTCAACCCTCGGGCACTTAGGGACAGGAAGAACAAGCTGATCCTGGCAGGAAAACTCCCTCAGGAATCAGCCTCTTCTTCCTCTCCCAGCCGGGTCCAGGCTACTCCTGTAGCTTCGGCGCCGGCTACTCCCTTAGCTGTACCTGAGACTCAACCTCCCTTATCGGGTACTAGCTCTGTGGAGTCTGGTTCTTCTTCCCACAGGGAGAAGAAGAAACACAGAGAGAGAGAGGGTCATACTTCTAAGAGGCGGGCCGAGTCTCATCCCTCGGCTCCGCCTGAAAAGATTTTGAAGTCCCCTGAGAGGGTCTCCGGATCCTTGTCCTCTCGGCTCCGTTCACCTTCCTTTTCTCCGGAGCCAGAGGAGGAGGATAGGTCTCCCTCGAGGTCTTCGAGGCAGCCTTCCCGGCCTGCTTCGACTACCTCTTCGCGGTCCACTAAAAGCATCTCCGAAGCAGACATGGATCGGATGATGCGAAGATTTTTGCAGACCCAGATGCAGATGGGGATACTCTTGCCTCCCCCCCCCCCCTTTGGGAGGGAGTGCAGCCCCCATTTTTGCCCCGATCGCTCCTTCTCCGACCCGTTATCGGGTCTCGGAGTTTTCAGATCTAGGCCCTTTCGGATCCGGGGATACGTCGGCGCCGACAGGGATAGTGTCTTCGACGCCGACTATACCTTCGAGCTTGTCGGATCCAAGCTCTCGGGGCCAAGGGTTGAGCATCGGATCCGAGGGAGTGGTTGTGTCTTCTGCGCCGATGGGGCCGGAGCACACCGCTACCTCGGATCCGATTGCTTCGGCTCCGACCCCGATCCGTTCCTCGGAGCCGAGGAGGTTGCTTTCTCAGGCTGGTGATAGTGAATCTCCCTTGGATTTTGAGGTGGTGGAGAGGGTACTGTCGTGGTCATCCAGGTCCCCGACCGGGCCTTCGGATCCACCCGTGCCCCCACTCTATCAGGGTCTGTCTTCGCTCATCTGTCCATCTGGACAGCCTGCCCAAAGCCTCCAGTTAGTTCCTAGGGAAGAACACCAACCGGTGGACGAGCCCTCTTCGGACAGCCACGCCGAAGAGGTGCCTCGGAAGCACCAGTGCAAAAGGAGGCACCTGGACTCCCCCCCCCCCCCCCCGAGTCCATTACCACGGATACGGATTTGGAGGATACGGAGGGTTCCCCAAGGTCAACCCCTGAAGATGTCTCATTTGGAGACATCATGGAAATGTTGCGTATAAGAGGGGGGTGGTCGGCCCAAAAGCCCTCCCTGGACGAGTCCGTATTTTTGGAGGCCTTTGAGGCAGGCCCATCTACCTCCTGGGTGTCCCCCCCCCCCCAGCCGACCCCTTGGTGGACCTAATTACCACCAGGGCTTGGAAGGAGCCCGACCGTGGAGCCTATCCCTAGACGCCCGGATAAGGTCCTCAGCCCTCCCTCTGATAGACCTTCTTGGTCCAAAGGCGCGCCAGTGGATGCTATGTTGGTGGCGGCTGCCACTAAGAAAGAACTTGCCCAGGAAAGTTCTTCAGTCCATCCGCCGGACAAGGAGTCCCGGGCTTTGAACCGTATTGGGAAGCGGATGTTTGCTTCAGCAACCTTTGCCATAAGGTCGCTGAACTACATGGCACACACTATCAGGCTACAGCATGACTTAAAGAATACGCTGCAGCCCCTCCGGAGTCCATATCGGTCCCAGACAAAAAGGTTTTTGAGACCCGAATGGCCACTCTAAAGTCCATATCAAATACATCTATGCGGCTTCTCTCACATGCCACATTAGGAGCCGCTAGAGCTAGCGGAGCGGGAGTAGTCTTGCGACGGCACTCCTGGCTCCGCCTTTGCGACTTCACGGATCCCTTCAAGGCGTCCTTCGCGAACTCCCCTTACGATGGTTCGGCCTTATTTGGCTCATCGGTTCGCGACACGCTAGTCCAAAGCGAGAAGGATGGGAAGACGCTGTCGGCCGTCGGAGTCCGCTTCTCTAACCCCCAAAGATCCTTTTCCTGGAATCAGAGGGGGCAAAAGAAGCTGTGGTTCCGTAAATCTCAGCAATCCCGTCCTGCTGCGGACAACTCGTCCTCTAGCGGCAGAGGAGGACAAGGTGGACGCCGGCCCAGAGGCAGAGGGGGCCCGCGTAACTTCGGGTCTAGAGAACCCTTCTCGGAGGGACCCGCGTAACAGCCCTGAGGGCTTGCCCGACTGTCCCTCTCTGGAGGCAGTCGGGGGGCGATTTATCGGAGCACCTATCAAACTGGGAGTCCATTACAAACGATCGATGGGTGCTCCGGATAATATCCAGAGGTTACACAATACCGTTCTTGCAAACCCCCCCCCCCCCCAAAGCCCAAACATCTCCCCGATGTTCCACCCCATCAAAGGGAGTCCGCAACTCAAGAAATTTCAGAGTTGCTAAGAAAAAGAGCCATCCAGCCCGTCCCCCCAGATCAGTCCGGATCGGGTTATTACTCCAGGTTCTTCTCGGTGCCAAAGAAAACGGGGGACCTCAGACCCATTCTAGACCTTTCGTCCCTGAACCTGTTCATACCCAAGGAAAAGTTCCGGATGGTCACTCTCCAATCTATTCTCCCCCTCCTGCAGGAGAACGACTGGATGTGCTCGTTGGACCTCAAAGATGCGTACTACCATATACTAATGGACAGACGATCCAGGAGGTTCCTCGGCTTCCGGCTAGGGAGCCAGTCATTATCAGTTCAGGGTTCTTCCATTTGGCCTAACCTCAGCCCCCAGAGTGTTTACCAAAGTCATGGCAGTGGTTGCAGCCCACCTGAGACTCCAGGGCATTCAGGTGTTCCCTTACCTGGACAACTGGCTCCTCACCGCCCCCAACAAGCATCTTCTGGTTACGGCGAGAGATTACTCCCTATCTCTGTTTGGTCATTTGGGCATTTCAGTGAATCTAAAGAATTCCTACCTGTGCCCCACTCAAGCCCTAGAATTCATAGGGGCCAGGTTGGATACTCGAATCTCCAGAGTGGTTCTGACATCGATCAGGCTAAACAGTTTGTCTCGCCAAGTCTTGGACATTCTTCAGAGCCCCGCTCCTCCAGCAGAATTAGTACTGAGGGCGTTAGGATCTATGTCGGCAGCGATCGGCCTTTCTCTCCATGCCCGTCTGCGAATGCGAGTGTTAGAATGGACTCTCCAGGTCCAATGGTCTCTTTCGGTCCATCCCTTGGACATGCCATTTCCTCTGAGCAGGGCATGCAGGGACTCCCTACTTTGGTGGTTGCAGACTCAGGAACTCAAAGAAGGGAGACCCTTTGTGATTCCCCCAGTCAAAGCCACGGTGACAACGGACGCTTCCTGCCTCGGGTGAGGCGGGCATTACGCAGGCAAATCTATCCAAGGCATGTGGACTTCTCTAGAGACTGCATTGCATATCAACGTCCTAGAGATGAGGGCAGTGCTGTTGGCGTTGCAAGCTCTCCATCACCTTCTACCTCTGGGGACTATTGCAATCCAGACGGACAACATGTCCGTTGTCTGGTACATAAACAGGGAGGAACCAGGTCTTACCCTCTGTGTCGAGAAGCCATGAGAGTGTGGGAATGAGCTATTTCCACCAACCGCTTTCTGATAGCAACGCACATTCCGGGGCGGGCCAACATATTAGCAGACAACTTAAGTCAGGTATTTCTCAGCCCTTACGAGTGGTCTCTGAATACCTCTGTCGCGAAGCAGATATTCCTCAAATGAGGTCAACCTCACTGCGACCTTTTCGCCTCGCCCCTAAACGCAAAATGCAGCGATTACTTTGCGATAGTTCCCCCCAGAGGGGAATCTCCCAGGGACGCTCTGGTTCATGCTTGGCCGCCCGGTCTCCTTTATGCGTATCCCCCTCTTCCTCTGATGACGAAATTCATCCAGAAATCCTGTCGGTTGGGGAGCAGAGTGATTCTCATTGCCCCATTCTGGCCTCGACAAGTCTGGTTCCCTTTTCTGCAGTCTCACAATGTGGCCCCCCCATGGATTCTGGATCCCAGACCAGAACTAACCTCGCATCCGACGAGATGCCACACTCCGAACCTGGTCAACCTCAGGCTCACGGCCTGGTTGATCCAGTTCCGTTAATGGCTAGGACTCCCGGTATCTCATCCCCGGTTAAGGCTATTCTGGTGGCAGCTCATAAGCCATCCACCAGAAAGCTCTACAACAGTAAATGGAAACACTTTTCCATCTGGGCAAAGGATAAGGAATTAGATCCCTTTACGGTTCCTATTCCCACTATCCTGGACTTCCTATCCCTCCTTTTTAGGCAGGGAGCTAGTGCGTCCACCATTAAAGTCCAACTTGCAGCCATCTCTCATTATCATGTGGGGGATGGCGTAAATTCTTTGGCGTCAGCTAAGATATGCAAAGCCTTCCTAAAAGGCGTGTTTCTCTTAAAGCCTCCCATTAAGCCGGCTATGCCTCCATGGGATCTTACCTTGGTCTTACAAGCTTTAACAGGACCACCTTTCGAACCGGCGGCCTCAGTGCCTTTAAAATTCTTATCTTGGAAAACGGCCTTCTTGGTTGCTATTACCTCGGCCAAGAGGGTATCAGAGTTGCAAGCCTTGTGCATTAAGTATCCATACCTTATTTTTCTCAAGGATAGGGTGGCCCTCAGGACTAATACTACTTTTCTGCCCAAGGTAGCCACAGAAACTAACATTAATCAATCTATTAACCTCCCTGTTTTCTTTCCTAGCTTCCAAAACAAAGGTGAATACACATTGCACAAATTGGATGTGCACAGACAACTACGTTTTTACTTGCATAGGACTAAAGATTTCCGCAAGTCAGACCAGTTGTTTGTTTCTTATGCTAAATCAGCCATGGGCAAACCAATTTCTAAGGTGACAGTAGCAAATTGGATCTCTCAATGTATCGGACAAGCATACATTTCAGCTGGGAGGCCAGCTCCGGTTGTCGTTCGGGCACATTCTACCAGATCTGTGGCTACCTCAACAGCTTTTTGGTCTAGAGTTCCAGTAGACTATATCTGTTCAGCAGCTACCTGGTCTTCTTCCCATACGTTCATTTCTCATTACAAGCTGGACATGATCTCCAGAAGTAGGGCTTCCTTTGGCTCTGCTGTGCTTCGGAATATCCTTCCGTAGGGACCACCCAGGGCCTTTAGGTAAGCTGGGGACTCTGTCCCACAGGTTGCAGATCAAATGAAGTAACTACTTCAGATAAAGAAGTTATGTACTCACCATAACGTTCCATCTGAGTAGCTACTTCATTTGTCTGCAACCGACCCCCCCCCCGCCATCCCCCGAACCTCGGTAACGTATTGTCCTGTGGAGAATTTCTTCTCCGTCTTTAGCTTATAGGGCAAAATAACCGATCTGAGGTAATGTGGTTGGTAGTAAGGGATTATGGGTAGCGGGAGGAGCTAGGAGCTCGGATCTTGAAGCTTGGAAAGCTGCCGGTTCGGATCCGACTCCCACAGGTTGCAGACAAATGAAGTATCTACTCAGATGGAACGTTATGGTGAGTACATAACTTCTTTTTTTTGTAAATACATCTTCACTGGGACTTATTTTCTACATCCTATTAAACGAAACAATTTTTATTTTAGAAGTCAATGGTTGTTGCAACACAATGAATATAATTTATATAGCTATGTGCATGCAATGCATTTTATATAGGTAAAAGTAATAGAAAATTAAAAGAACATGTGAACGTGTATCTGAAATCAGAAGAGAAACGAATGCACTTTATCGGCACATTAAACAAACAGATGCTTCACGTAGTTTTAACTTTTGTATATTGCAAAATATTTATCAAGCTGTTAGAGGGGGTTGTTGTGTCTTTTGGCTTTTCCCAATTAGGGGTCACCAGATTTGATTAATTATACTGAGTTGCAAGGATTTTAAGGTTTAAAGCATGTCAATTTCCAGGCTTAAATGAAATTTTTAGCTTGAAACCTGCATTAAAAGAAATCATAAACGGACTCTGATATGTTTCTTTAAATTTGTTCTGTCGTTGTCAGATGACTTTGAATGATATAAATAAGATGGTTGTATTTTAAACCCATTTGTCTGACGAAGCCTTATGGTGAAAGTCAAACTACTAGCATTCTTGAAGAATAAGTTGTTATTGTTTATCTACCTTGTGGTGTTGGTGTTATCTTTTTTCTTTGAATTTGGACATTTTGGATACACCAACTTATCTACAAGGTGGCCCTGTTTTTTGGATAGAGCTTTTGAAGTCGCTTCAGGAAAAGGGTAAGGCTCTGCAGGAATTGAAATATATTTTTGTTTCCCCTGTTCCCAAATTTCAGAGGAATTATCCTACCAAGTCTGCCTTTGTTCGTAGATAGTCTTGCCATCCTCCCAAAGGTAAAAAGGGTGCTAGAAGGCTCCTCAGACTCTTACAAATCAGAAGTCCCCTTTTCCAGACCAGCCAGGTTCTGTTGGACTCTCCTCTTCCCTCCCTTCTAAACCAAGATGATGTTCGTGTTTCATTGTTGCAGTCATCACACTTGGGTTATCTGCCTGCAGGTAGTCCTCAGTCGGCCCGAACACCAGACACTTAGTATTTCTGCGTCGGCAGCTGTCGCTTCAGGATTGACAGGTCGTCGGGGGTATAAAAACAGGCAGCCGAAGCCATTACATCAGTCTTTCTTGAGGAGCCCAAAGCAGAAGCAGTTTGCACTAGTGCCAGTCGGCTGCTATCTGAGTTTTCATTTCTGAATTGAATCATCCTGAAGTCTTCTAAAAGCTAAGTTACCCCATTAGGGGATCCTTTTTTCTTGCTCTAACCGATGTCAGAAAAAGTTAACAATTGTCTCGCCTGTGGAAAGCAAATACCACCGCGAGATTTCAGTTCTTACTGCGTCACCTGTTTAGGCCCAGACCACGACGTACCTTGCTGTCAGTTTTGTGCTTTGTTCATTGCCCGAACTATTCATCATCGGGCCCTTATTGTAGCTAAATACTATCGCTCTGTATCTCCGTATTCCGAAATGGCTTTGGTAAGCCATCTGACTACCAATCTTGCAAAAAAAACGTAAGGATAAAGACAGAGACTGCACAGGTCCAAAACTGCCAACGACGCTTCCATTAAGCTAGTCCCCAGTTCGCCGGTACTCGAGGCGCTTTCGCAGCTCCTGATGCCTGCTTCTGTGGATTTGCAGGCTGCTACCAAGATCTGTTCGGAGTCTGGTATGCCGTGAGACTCTTTGACTACGGAACCTGCAGATGTCTCTACCTTGGATGGGGTCCGGAGCCGTTGTGCAAGCACCGGCTTCCAAGGAAGATGTTCTTCGTGTTTCACTGTTGCAGTCATTACATTTGGGTTATCCTGCTGGCAGGTTGCCCTCAGTCGGCCCGAATTCCAAAGTCTTGGGTCCTGCGTCAGTTGCTGTCGCCTCTTCCCTGACGTCAGGTCGTCAGGGGTATAAAAGATGCAACAGACGCCATTTTATTCAGTCTTTCTTGCCGCGCAGTGCCTGAAGCAGAAGCAGTTCGCAAGTGCCGGTCAGCCGACTCTTGAGATTTTCGTGTTCGAGTTTCAGATCTGAAGTCTTCATTAAAAGCCAAGTACCCCATTGGGGAAACTTTTTTCTTGCTTCAGACCAATGTCAGAAAAAGTTAATAATTGTATTTCTTCTGGGAAGCAAATACCTCATAAGGACTTCCATTCTTACTGTATTCCTTGCCTAGGCCCTGACCACGACATTGCTAGTTGTCTGTTTTGTGCTAGATTTAACCAACGCACTATTAAGCGCCAGTACGATTTTGCATTAAGCTGTTTTGGGCGAAGATTTAATTATACAATGTCGTCAGATAGCCATCCGACTACCGGAGTTCACAAAAAAACGCAAAGAAAAAGACAGGCAACCGAGGTCCAAAACCGACTAAGCTTCTCCTAAGCAATTCGCCAGTTCTCAGTGAGGTGCTTTCGTAGCCCCTGACGCCCGCTACTTTAGAGTCGCAGGCCGCTACCGGCTCCCACATGGAGTCGGCCAGACCGCAGGAAACTCAAGGTATTGGAGCTTCGAAGATTATTCCCTCAGATGGATCCGGAGCCACTGAGCAGGCATCGACTTCTGAGGGTGTATTCAGACCTAAACAATTATATATTAGACCAACTTCAAAGACTAAAACACCTTTAAAGGCAAAGAAACAAGTTCACCAGACACAAGGACAGGCCTCCATGCCCAAAAAACAGATGCTCAAAATGACCGAAGACTTAATTACCTTGATCAGGGTTCCCATCCCCCTTCTGATAGGCAAGAGACGGACTATGAATCTTCAGATCAGGTTTCCATTTCTTCTGATTCCTCTTCTGATCAGGAATATTCTCTTCCCCCATGAGGATTCTGATGCTGAAGAATCAATTCCTTCAGCTTCTCCTCCTGAGGACTACTCTTTTGGGGAAACCTTGCATACCATGAGGGAGCACTTCCACTGGGAGAGCCAAGATTTTTCAGAATCTAAGAAAAGGCTCAGAGACTTCCTTTTACTACCTCAACGCAGGCCTCTAGCTATTCCACCTGTGTTGGACATTGTAGATGATGTGTTCTCTGAATCTAGTCTGACCCCTGACTCTTTACCTCCAGCTCCTGTTAAGCCAGACAGATACTACAGGGTCCCTGACTCTCATAAATTCCTTTTCAAAAACCCTTCTGCAGACCCAGAAACTATTTCTCAGGCTCCAAAAGGGGTCAAGGTGTCTACTGCAAAATACCCTACCCCCTCTGACAGGGATTCTAGGGCTCTGGATAGATGGGGGAAATAAGATTTACACATCTGCTACTTTGGCTAATAAGGGCCTTAAATTGCTAGTTTCATATGCTCAAATATCAGCAATATATCATGACACTGCTTAAACAGAAAATGATGGCAAATTCTGAATGTGCAGAAAACAACGAAATGCAGGATTTATTGCATGCAGCTGAACACGTTGGAAAGCATGCTTTGCAATGTGGGTTTGATTCTCTGGAAGCCTCCTGCAGGGCCGCTGTTACGGGTTTTGTCATTAGGAGGCATGCTTGGTTAAAGGAACAAAATCTGCTGACCATGTTAAAGCAAAATTATTAGATGCTCCTTTACAACATGATACCTTGTTTGGTGTTGAGGCAGAAGAGGTGTTAAAGAAAATGGAGGACAAAGCTAAATCTATGCAGACGGTCAAGGATTTCTTACAGGTACAGCCACCTACATTTAGCAGACACTGGTCTACAAATAATTGGTCCTTTCCAGTCTCAGACAGACCTCAAAGGGGCAGATTCAGACGCCCTAGAGGCAGATCACAGCCGCAAGGATCCTACAGGTCTAAGCAGTGGAGTGCTTCTACCTCCAAAGGTGGAGAGGGCAAATCACAATCATACAGGAAACAGTCCCAATGACTTCCCCCTGCCTGCACCAAGCACTTATCTTCTGGCAGTACCCTTAGGGGGAAAACTAGCACTTTTTTCTCAAACTTGGCACATATAACTCAGGACAAATGGGTTCTAGACAGTGTCACAAGGCTACAAGTTTCATTTCCATACCCTACCAAGGGCAAACGTTTGGCCAGACCTGACAAAAAATCAATGGGCAGAGGCTCAAAAACAAGTCGCAGTTCTCATGGATATGAGGGCTATTCAACAAGTGCCACAGCACGAGCAGGGACAAGGATTTTACTCAAGACTGTTCTTGATACCCAGAAAGGACAAAGCATGGAAACCATTACTGGACCTATCTATTCTAAACACTTTCCTGGATATACCAAAATTCAAGATGTTGACCTTACAGTAGCTTCTGCCCATGGTGGGCAGAAAGGCTTGGCTTGTGACTTTAGACCTAAAAGAGGCATACCTGCATGTCCTGCATGTCCCAATCAGACAGTCGTGCAGAAGATACCTCAGATTCAAGGCTGGCTCAAAGCATTACCAATTCTCTGCACTGCCCTTTAGGAATTAGGATAAACCCTGGCTGCTGTCTGCTCCGCTCCCAGCATCTAACCCATGCGTTACCTGCCCATCTTGTGCTACCTGCACTAGTCTTTAGGAGAATAAAGGACCCTCTCCAACTTATCTGAGGCTCACTTCACTGAATAATCCACCCTACAATACCTCTCCAAAGTACACCAGCAAAACATGTTTGTGGAATAATTCCTGCCAGAAAGTCTTTCTACTATTGCACCTATACTACCTATACTACATGGTTAAAGTCCTGAGCTAGGACAGCCAGCAGCCCCCCCCCCCCCCCCCACCGTACCACATACTCTCTCTCTTCCCATCCCCTATCCCTTCTTTAAAACTCCCTTTGTCCAGCAACCTTTTTCTTGTTTGTTCTTTAACTCCCTCTCTTATCCGCCTTGCAGTTACCAGAACTGTCCATTAGGGGGCTCCTCACACCAGCTTTTCTCTTTCTTGTCTGTTATGCTCTGAACTTGCACTAATTTCTCCTGCTGTTCCTTAACTACCATTTAGTCCTCTCACTTTACCCTCTACTTCTACTGTCCACACTCACCTCTTTTAGGCTTACTTCCCACTACCTTTTCCCACATCTGTCTTGTCTAACTTATCTTCTGGAGTCAGTCTTGCTGATTTGTTTTCTATAACTGCATCTGAAGCTTTTTCAACCCGCTCCGTTTGCCCTGCGGGCTCACTCCTCTCCCCTCACTACCCCAAATTCCCACCCACCCCCAGGGGTCCTACTCTTATACTTAACCACACCTCTTCCTCTTCCAATTACTTCCAGTAATTACTAGCCACACATCTTCCTTCTCCTATTACTCTCACAACACTCTACCACATTTCATCTTCTCTTATCTACCTTCTCTTAACGCTCCCTTCCACCTTACCACAACCTTCACATTTCTCCAACCTCACCCTTGTTACTTCCAAATATTTGCCGACATATATCCAGTAGTAAATCTGCACAATGTATAAACCTCTCACCCCATTACTTATCCTACCTCTGTTTACACCACTACTTCCTCTAATCTTTGCCTACCTACTTCATACGAATATCCACTACATCTAGACCATCTCTATCCTAACAAGGAAACCAATGCTCTATCCCTTCCACTCCTTAACCATGCTAACATAACAACTTCACCTAAATACCTACTTGCAAAGTATCATAGAATACAACATATGAAATATTACACCCTTAATCTCAAGAAAAATCTACTTCTATACAACAAATTCCCTAACCCAAGCTGTATAGGATTACTACTCTCTATAAAAGATGGAGATATCCACCCTAACACAGGCCCAACAGATACTCCTATTACTCTCCACAGCCAAAATCCCTTCCCAATTAATCCCCTTAGCAAACTCCCTCCAAGTAGCCCATCCTAATATACGTAGCATAAACAACAAATACCTCAACTCCAAGCTCTAGTAGAAATTTATTCCTTTGATATCCTCTGCTTAACAGAAACATGGTTAAAACCTTCTGCCAAAGACCATGAATTCCTTCCACCTGGATATAACATACTAAGACTCGACCGAGTAACCAAGAAAGGAGGAGGGGTAGCTATTCTATTTAAATCAGGCCTACAGTTAACCACCTACGACTGTAAAATACCTCTTGATTCCAATGCAGAAATTCTCATCTCCAAACTTCATATTAACAATGCCAAATCCATCTATTTCATCTGTATGTATCTTCCTCCCGGTAATAACATTGCCACCATGGAAAATATTCTTTGCTGGCTATCCCAATACTTGCCTCAAGAAACCATAATCGTAGGAGATATAAACATTGATTGGAACTGCTATTGCAGCAGCCTCCGTAAAACCCATATTAACCTATATGGTTTTACTCAAACTATTACATCCCCTACCAGAATCAATAAAACTAACCAGAAAGCTAGAATATTAGACTGGATTCTCAAACCATCACCCTCACAACTATGATTCAGGAACGTTCCCTGATATTAAGCGACCATTCGCTTACCTATATTATCAGGCACAAAACCCATACTCCTAATCCTACATCTGTCAAAAACATCAGATCCAAAAAGAACTTTAACCCTGAGCTATTCGAAAAAGAACTAAGAGCATGCAATTGGTCCCCCTTAAAATACCTCCCTTTAGAAGAAGCCATCAAGTACTTTAACTCTAACTTTCTGGCAATTCTCAACCAGCATGCCCCAACCAAGTCTGCCCCATGGCTTTCAAAAGTAACCATGCACAAAATGTACCTTAGAAATAAACACTGGGCCAAATGGGGAATGACTAAAAACCCTGTTGACCAACAAACCTTTAGACAGTTAAGAAATGACACAAAGAAAGCTGTACTCTCTGATAAAAGAAATTACTACCTACAATTCCAACAAACTAATCAAAACAACCCTCAAAAATTCTGGAATAGCATTAACCAACTACTCCACCCAGGACAATCCACCACACCTAACCCTCATGATACTGACCATACTAATCCCATAAATACAGCCAATACATTCAATACCTTTTTTACTAATACTATCCAAACACTGGCTAGTCAGCTATCACCTAATAGCTTCACTCTACCCACCTATAACTCTACCTCACCTCTCTTTTTCAGTTACAACCTGTCCCAACTACATACATTCAAACCCTCATACAAAAACTAAAACTGTGCTCTCCCTCAGCAGATCAACTACCTGCCGATTTTCTAGAGATATCAGCCAAAGCAATAGCTTATCCTGTCTCCATTCTGATCAATAGGACTATTACCGAAGGTCACATACCTAGCCTATGGAAAGTCTCTCATATTATCCCCCTCCATTAAGGCGGAAACTCAAATGAGCTCTCCGACTACCGTCCTATTGCCCTTCTCTCCCCCCCAGCAAAGATCATGGAGAAATGTATCCATAGGCAATTACTTGACCACTTAACCCAAAATAACTTCCTTTCTAGCTGTCAACATGGTTTCAGACCTTCACACAGCACTACCACTGCCCTCCTTTCCTTTACAGATTACATTAACAAAAACCGTAACCTTAATAACCTTTCTTCAGCACTATTCATTGACCTGTCTAAAGCGTTTGACATGGTCAATCAACAAATTCTCCTCAACATACTAGAGTCATCATTTGATGCACCTTCTAAAAAATGGTTCCAGTCCTACCTATATAAAAGACAACTGGCAGATGTCCTTCAAGAATGCAACTGCAGTCCTGACATATGGGTTGTCCTGCCTCAGGCAGCCCTCGGTCGGCCAGATTCCAAAGTCTGGGTCCGGCGTCGGCCGATGTCGCCTCCTCCCCGATGTCAGAACGGCTGGAGTATAAAGGCATCCGCCGACGCCATCTTCTTCAGTCTTTCTTGCCGCGCGGTGCCCGAAGCAGAAGCAGTTCGCAAGTGCCGGTCGGTCAGCTCCTGTGTTTTTTCAGTTACCGAAGTCATCTAAAAGCTAAGTACCCCGTGGGGACCATTTTTTCTTGCCTCAGCCGATGTCAGAACAAATTGAAAAAGTTAATAATTGTTTGTCTTGTGGTAAACAAATACAAGGACTTCCTTTCTTATTGCCTCCCTTGCCTGGGCCCAGACCACGACATCTCGGCCTGTGCTGCCTGTGCTTGCTTTAATAAGCGTACTCTCAGACGCCGGGCAGAATTTGCCGAAGGCTTTTTTGGCGAATCCTACGCTTACATCATGCCGTCGGAACAACCGACAGCACAAACTACCAAAAAACGAAAGGACCGGGCCCGACATCCTCGGCCTGCGTCTTCCACCGATCTAACGCCTAAGCCCTCCGCAAGTGGTTTGGTCCCTTCGGAAGCGGTAATCCAACCGCTCCGGGCCGACACCGCATCAACACGTTCTTCGGTCTCGGAGACTACACCGGTGCCGGTTGTTGATTTCCCTCCAGAAACCGAAGTTCTGGAACTACCCGACACCATTCCTGTGGACAAACCCCCCTGCACGTGGGGCAGCTAGGCCGCCTGTATCTATGTTCATCAAGGCCTTTGCACGCGCTAAGGCCGCCAGCCAGGCCAAGGCCCATTCTAAACCTACTTCTCAGGCCCCTTTTTCTGATAGACAGATCATGTCTCTTGCTGCAGATCTAATCTCTCTTATCAGGGGGTCTCAGCCTCACCCAGACAGAGGTTCTCAGCCGCCTGCGGATAAAAGGCCTAGAACTGAGCAGGCAGACAACCTCTCTTCAGATGAAGCCTCTGGGGATTCAGAGCATTCAGATACCCAAGAAGAATCCTTCCAGGCCTATGAGGACTCTGATGCTGAGGAATCAATTCCCTCTGCCTCTCCTCCAGAGGATTTCTCTTTTGGTGAAGTCCTCCACTCCATGAGGGAACATTTTAAGTGGCAGGGTCAGGAATTTTCAGATTCTAGGAAAAGGCTACGTACCTTTCTTAAATTACCCCAGCACAGACCTTTAGCTATCCCTCCAGTTTTGGATGTCCTGGATGATGTATTCTCAGATTCCAGTGCTTTTCCTGATTCTCTCCCTCCTGCTCCTGTGAAGCCAGACAGATATTACAGTGTCCCTGACACTCACAAGCATCTCTTTAAGGCCCACTCTGTGGATCTAGAAACTATTTCACAGGGCCCCAAAGGAGTGGCTACCTCCTCTGCCAAAAATCCACTGCCAGCTGACAGGGAAGCAAGGTCCCTGGAGAGATGGAGTAAAAAAGTTTATACCTCTTCCACCCTTGCCATGAGGTCACTTAACTGCCTTTTTCATATGTTTCAGTACCAGGATTATTTACTGGATGATTTACAGAAAAAGCTAGCCTCTCCTGAGCCTATAGATAGAAAGGCATTGCAGGATTTGGTTCATAATACTCAGCAGGTTAGCAATCATTTTCTTCAGTGTGGTTATGATGCATTGGAGGCTTTATGTAGGGCAGCTATGACAGGGGCTGTTATCCGTAGACATGCTTGGTTAAAAGAACAGCCACTGCCGGATCATGTTAAAGTAAAGCTCCTGGACGCACCTCTGGATAAACAGAAGCTTTTTGTTGCTAATGCTCAGGATGTGTTGAAGTCTATTGAGGAGAAGGCAAAATCAGTACAGACAATGAAGGATTTCCTCCAGGTTCAGCCACCCAGATTCAGCAGGAATTGGCCTTCAAAGAATTGGTCCTTTCCAGACTCTGACAAGTTTCAAAGGGGAAAGAACAGGCATGCACGAGGTAGAGGGCAATACCGAGGCTCCTACAGGGGCCGCCAATGGCAACCACAACATCAGAGAAGTGGCACAGGTAGTTCACCTGCACCACAGGGACAATCACAATGACTTACCTTTCACTCCACCTACCAAGGCTCAAAGAGAAGCACCTCTAGGTGGAAAATTATCTTTATTCTCAGAAAACTGGCACATTATGACAAAGGACAATTGGATACTGGACATAATAGACAAAGGTTACAGGTTCCACTTCCATACCTTACCAACAGGACAAGGCATGCCAAACCTGCCACAAAATCAAAGGGCAGAGGCACTCATAGAAGTCTCAAAGCTCTTACAAATAAAAGCAATAGAGAAGGTTCCTCCTCAGGAACAAGGCCAGGGATTTTATTCAAGACTGTTCCTTGTTTCAAGAAAAGAAAAACAATGGAGGCCTATATTGCACTTGTCCGTTCTAAATACTTTTCTCATGGTGCCAGAATTCAAGATGCTGACGTTACAGCAACTTCTTCCCATGCTGGGCGCAAGGGGTCTTGGCTGGTTACTCTGGACCTCGAGGCATACCTGCATGTCCCTATCAGACACAGTTGCAGAAGATACCTCAGATTTCTTGCAGGAACAGAGCACTGTCAATTCTCAGCATTGCCGTTTGGCTTATCTACTGCGCCCAGAGTATTCACGAAATGCCTGGCATCAGTAGTGGCACATTGCAGACTCCAGGGGATTCAAATATACCCTTACCTGGACGACTGCCTCATACAAGCAGACAGCAAACAAACCTTGATAAAACACTTGGATTATGTCATTCTTTTGCTGCAGGCTTTGGGATACACAGTCAACATTCAAAAATCAAGACTACTGCCATCCCAAGAGATTATTTTTCTAGGAGCAAAGCTGGACACACAGCTACAAATGACTTTCCTCACAGAGGAGAAACAAAAGCATTTAACAGATTACTTCAAAAGCCTAGCAAAACTAACCTACCTGACCGCAAGGAAGACCCTGCAGGCCCTGGGGTTCATGGCATCTTGCATTCTTCTAATCCCTCTGGCAAGACTACACATGAAAAGGCTGCAATGGTACCTAAAAAGCTTGTGGTCTCAACACAGCCACAACCTAGAAGACATAATACCACTCATACCATGCCTGCAAAGGGAATTTCTGTAGTGGGCTCAAGCAAGTCACTTAAACGAGGGCATGCCTTTCAACAAAGCTCCAACAAGTCAAACTATTACAACAGATGCCTCAGACCATGGATGGGGGGCACACATGGACGGCAGATGCATTCAAGGGCAATGGACTCCCATGGAAATGCATCAGCACATAAATCAAAAAGAGATGTTGGCAGTGATACATGCAATAGAAGCCTTTGGAAAATCTCTTCAGCAAGGTATTCTGCTAATAAGGACAGACAACACCACTGTCATGTGGTACATAAACAAACAAGGGGGCACTCATTCCTACCCCCTCTGCAGACTAATAATGACTCTTTGGAAAAAGTCCCTGAAACTGAACATCTACTTGCAATCCCAGTTTGTTCCGGGCAAGGACAGTGTTCTGGCAGACAGGTTGAGAAGAAATTTCTTGGATCCACACGAATGGATGCTACACCCACGCATTTTCTCTCAAATTACAACTGCATGGGGAAGACCAGACATAGACCTTTTTGCATCTCATCTCAATCATCACCTGGAAAGGTTCTGCACAAGGATACACCATCCTCTAGCCTGGAGAACGGATGTTCTTTCCTTCAGCTGGAATGCCCTAACAATTTATGCATTCCCTCCTCTACCTTTACCCACCAAGGTGTTACTGAAGATCAAGGCAGAACAACCAAGAGGAATCTTGATAGCTCCAGACTGGCCAAGGCAATACTGGTATCCACTGCTACTGAGCATAACTCACACCAAACCGTGGCCCTTGCCTCAGTGGCCTCTGCTCCTGTCTCAACACAATTACAGGACTGTTCATAAGAACCTGCAAACCTTGAAGCTGACAGCTTGGAGGGTTCCATGACTGTGGCCCATGACTCCCTCTCCGAAAAAGTTCAGGAAATCTTGCTGGAGGCACGCAGACCTTCCACCAGAAAAACCTATTCGGCCAAATGGAAGAGATTCATCACCTGGAATGTCAACAAGGGCCAGGATGCATCACCAATGAACATACCTCAGATATTAGAATACTTGGCAGAAATGTTTCACAGTGGCCTCTCATACTCTTCCATAAAAATCCACGCTTCAGCTATCTCAGCACATTACAACTGTGATCCACCTGTGTTCTCGCATCCCTTGCTAAGACAGTTTCTAAGAGGAATAAAGAATATCAAACCTCCAAGGAAACCACCAATTCCTGTATGGGACCTCAATTACGTCTTGGAAAAATTAACTCTTCCTCCTTTTGAACCAGCAGCATCTTCAGAAATGCCATTTCTCTCTTGGAAAACGGTGTTCCTGTTGGCAGTCACTTCAGCAAGAAGAGTCTCGGAGATACAGGCCCTCATGGCAGTTCCTCCTTTTCTCATCTTTCATCAGGACAGAGTTTCTCTTAGGACCAATCCTTCATTCATGCCTAAGGTGATATCCAAAGTGTCTCTAAACCAAGCAATTCATCTGCCTACCTTCTTTCCTAACCCTCAAAATAAAGGGGAAAAGCTGCTGCATACTTTAGACATTCGCAGACAACTACGCTACTACTTGGACAGAACAAAGATCACCAGGAAGTCTGACCAACTGTTTGTAGCCTATGCTGCTGGAGTGCAAGGAAAAGCAGTCACCAAACAAACTATTTCAAAATGGATTGGACACTGCATCAGATTCTGTTACTCTTTCCATGGAAAAAGTGTGCCAGCTAATATTAGACCGCACTCCACCAGAGCTATGGCCACATCCACAGCCTTTCTAAGAGGAATGGCTACAAAAGATATTCTAGAGGCTGCTACATGGAGCTCTGTGCATACATTTACCAAACACTACAACCTGCCATTATACTCCAGATCCCGAGCAGGCTTTGCTTCGGCAGTCCTGCAGGGCCTTCTAGCTACACCATCTCTTGCTTAGTCCTACCACCCCCAGCTTTGCTATGGTATTCAACCCATATGTCAGGACTGCAGTTGCATTCTTGAAGGACATAGTACAGTTTTGTACCTACCATAAATGTAGATGTCCGATAGATATGCAACTGCAGTCAGGTTTTCCCTCCCGCCTACCCCTCTGTTTTTCCTTTGGGTCCTTTCTCCCCTTACCTATCTGCTGGGGTTCTATGTCATGGTGTATCTGCTTATTACTGTTTTGCATGTCTGTTTATCCATTCCCAAAATTTAGCCTTCCTTGGAGGGCACCTAGCATCTGGGGCAAGAAACACTGAAGAAGATGGCGCCGGCGGATGCCTTTATACTCCAGCCGTTCTGACATCGGGGAGGAGGCGACATCGGCCGACGCCGGACCCATACTTTGGAATCTGGCCGACCGAGGGCTGCCTGAGGCAGGACAACCCATATGTCAGGACTGCAGTTGCATATCTATCGGACATCTACATTTATGGTAGGTATAAAACTGTACTTTATTTGGCATAAAACTCTTTCTACCCTCCAACCAGTTACCCTTGGTGTCCCTCAAGGGTCCATACTAGGATCTCTCCTCTTCTCAATATTTCTTAATGACCTTCATCTAGCCATCCCCCAAGCCACATGCATACAGTATGCTGATGACTCTACACTTATATGCTCAGCTAAATCCACATCTGAACTTCTCTCTTACCCAGAAAGTATTTAACACAGTTGAACAATGGTTTGCACAATGTTGTCTTCTTTTGAACCCCAATTTCTTTTGAACCCCAAAAAACTAAACACCTCCTCTTTAATCCGACCCACAAGTCCTCTCCACTTGATTTCTCAGTTATATCCACTAATGGCACCATTATATCACCCGACACATCTACCAAACTATTGGGAATCACCATTGATAATTTGAACTTTGACATCCATATCAACAATACAATAAAAACTGTCAACAAAAAACTTGGCTCCCTCTATAGAATTAAATCTTACCTTTCTCCTACAGCTAGAACAACCATAGCACATACTCATCTAATCTCTACCCTCCTCTATGCCTCGCCTATTTTCCATAAACTTTCTAAAAATAACCTCAGCAAACTGGAAACTTCCTACAAATAACATCACTAGATTTGCAACAGTTAACCCTTACAGAACCCACCACTGCATAAATATAAAGCAGCTTGGATGGCTTGAACTACAAAACGTGATTAAATTCTGTCAACTAACCATCACCCATAAAACTCTTTATAAACCTTCCTGTACTCCTAGTCTATCTACCCTCATCACTCCATACATAAATCTGAAATCACTGCGTTCCTCCCACAAAAATCTTCTTTATACTTCTAAACCAAACAACAAAGCTGGTGAATCTCTTCTCTAATGCTGTTGGAAAAACCTGGAATCTTCTCCCCAGCGACCTTTCCTGTTTTCCCTCTCTATCACTCTTCAAAAATAGACTAAAACCCTACCTTAGAACACACTGGTTGTGCCCCTGTACTAAACCTGACTAGGCTACTATCCACCCAGTTAAACTTAACTCTGCCTATCCCTCACTACTCATAAACTATTATACATTTTTTACCTATAAATTGCTGATTTCCTCCCAAACTACATTGTGCCGAGTCTCCCTTTACATTTCCTACTGAAGAATATATTTGTTTTTTCCTTTTATATTTTGTATATACTTAACTGGCCTCCTCTCTTGACCTTAGTCTTTCTATTTATCTGTTTTATAACTGCATATTGTATAATATAAGCATTCTTGCACTGCAAGTTCTTTGTTTATCCTCACAAAATACTATGATCTGAAGTAGTTACCCACAGGTTGCAAAGCAAATGAAGTTATCGGATCCAACTTGGATCTGAGCCGGCAGCTTTCCAAGCTAATAGATCTGAGCTCCGAGCTCCTCCCCCTACCCATAACACCCTGCCATCTCCCTCTAACCCTCAGATCTCGTTTGCTGCGGCTTCCATAAGCTTCTCTAGAACGAGCTCCAAGCAATAGTACTGTAAGTCAGTCTTAAAAACTTCAATTTCTGTTAGATTTTTCATTTTCTTGGTTTGTGTGAACTCCCCCTATATTTTGTACTCTTTTTTTTTTTTTTTAGGTAGTTCTCCTGAATTTTTAGTTAAGTTAGTTTTATTCCCTATTCCCCTCCCCCCTCTGCGTGTGTGAAGGTGTGTGCTTGTGGGCCTTCTTTTCTTTATTCTTTTACAATGGCTGAAGGCCCTAAAGCCATTTTCTCAAAATGTACCGAGTGTGGCCATAAGCTGTCTCCAGCGGATGGTCACACTCGGTGTGTCCTTTGCCTGGGGGTTGACCACCTTTCTTCGGACTATACTATCTGTGCAGCCTTCAACCCCAGGGCTTTGAAGGATAGGAGGTCGAAGCTCATTCTGGCAGGCCTTTTGCCCCCAGACTCTGCTTCCTCCACCTCGGTGGCGCCGGCTGCGGCTGCCCCACCTATCGCTCGTGATCCCCTGGCTGGGACTCACCCTCCCACCTTGGCCCAGGAGGAAAGGGAAAGCAGGAAAAGAGAGAAAAGATGGAGAAAGAGAGGAGAGGCGCCGGAGCCATAAAAGGCGGTCCGAATCCACCACTTCGGCACCGCCATCTAAACAGCTCGCCTCTCCCCTTAAGGTCTCCGGGCCTTCCCCCACGATTCTCCCCAGAGCTGGAGAAGACTCTGTCGCCTTCGAGGTCATCCAGGTGGCCTCATCTAGATCTACCAGAAGCTTGTCAGACGCTAAGGAACGGATGATGCGTCAATTTATTCAGGCCCAGATGCAGATGGGAGTGCTCTTGCCCCCCCCCCTGCTGGGGGGGAGCTGGACACCTTTTTTTGCCCCCATCGCTCCTTCTCCGACCCGCTTTCGGGGCTCGGAGCTATCGGATCCGACTAGCTTCGGAGCCGGGGTAGGGTCGGCACAGACAGTGCTTCCTACTTTGGCACCGACTGTACCCTCGAATCTGTCGGATCCATTTTCGGATCAGAGCTCTCGGGGCCATGAGCTGAACGTCGGATCTGAGAGGGCCAGTGGGCTTTCGGCTCCGTCAAGGTCAGGGCACACTACCCTTTCAGATCCGGTCGGGTCACCTTCGGTGCTGATCCGCACATCGGATCTGAGGGGAATGCTTTCGGATCCAAGGGAAAGCAGTTCCCCCTCAGCATTCAACGTCATGGAGAGGGTCCTCTCGAGGGATTCGAGGCCCCAGGTTCTTGCTTCGGATCCACCCTCCATTCACACTCATACGGGCATGTCCTCCATCATCTGGCCCCAGGGACAGCCTGCGCCTACGTCCCAGATTGTTCCCGTAGGGGAACAGGACATTGTTGGTGAGGCCTCTTCGGACAGCCCCCCCCCCCCCAAGGAGGTCCCTCACAAACGGAAGTGCAAGAGGAGGCACTTGGACTGAGTCCCTCACAGAGGACACTGACTTGGAGGAAGGGGAAGGTTCCCCAAGGTCACCCCCCGAAGACGTCTCCTTCGGAGACATCATGGAAATGTTACACATTAGAGGGGGGTGGTCTGCCCAGAATCCTTCCTCGGATGAGTCTGTGTTTCTGTAGGCGTTTGACGCAGGCCCATCTACCTCTTGGGTGTCCCCTCCCGCCGATCCCCTGGTAGACCTCATTACTACCTGGGCATGGAAGGAACCGGACACTGTTGAACCAATTCCTAAGAGACCGGACAGGATCTTCAGCCCTCCCATGGACAGGACAGTTTGGAGCAAGGGTGCCCCAGTGGATGCCATGGTGGTGGCGGCTGCTACTAAAAAGGAATTAGCACAGGAGAGTTCCTCTGTGCATCCTCCAGACGAGGAGTCTCAGATGGTGGACCGTTTGGGAAAGCGGATGTTTTCTTCAGCGACCTTCTCTGTAAGGTCACTGAATTATATGGCACATGTGATTAGGCTGCAGCGAGACCTGATTAAAGAGTATGCTGCGTCACCCCCAGAGTCCATGTCGGCCGAGGACAAGCGAACCTTCTCGGCTCGAATGGCCACTCTCAAGTCAGTCAGCAACACGTCTATGCAGCTCCTTTCCCATGCTACGGAGGGAGCGGCTGGAGCTAGCGGAACAGGCGTCGTGTTACGTAGACAGGTCTGGCTCCGACTTTGTGGAACCCTTCAAGGCGTCCTTCGCGAACGCCCCCTTCGGTTCCACACTCTTTGGCAAAACTGTCCACGATACGCTTCTCCAGAGCGAGAAAGATGGGAAGACGTCTGCCATCTGGATCCGCCTCTCGGCTCCTCAGATGTCCTACTCCAGGAACCAAAGAGGGCAAAAGAATATGTGGTTCCGGAAAGCTCAACAATCCTGTTTCGCTCCGGATACCTCGTCCTACAGAGGCAGAGGAGGACAGGGTGGATGCCGGCCCAGGGGAAGAGGGGGCCCGAAAAATTTTGGGTCACGAGAACCTTTTTCGGATTGACCCGTGCAACAGCCCTGAGGGGCTGCCCCACTGCTCCTCTCTGGAGACAGTCGGGGGGGGGGGCACTTCTCGGAACACCTAGCGAAATGCGAGTACATCACAACAGATCGCTGGGTGCTCCGAATCATATCCAGAGGATATTCAATCCCCTTCCTATCTATCCAGAGGATATTCAATCCCCTTCCTATCTCACCCTCCCCGAGCAACAAAACTCCCCGATGTCCCACCCGATCAGAGGGAGGCAGCAGCATCAGAAATCTTAGGGCTGCTAAGAAAGAGCCATCCAGTGCGTCCCCCCCCCCAGAACAATCCGGATCAGGCTTTTACTCCAGGTTCTTTCTGGTGCCAAAAAAGACGGGGGACTTGCGACCCATCCTCGACCTGTCAACGCTGAACCTGTCAATTGCCAAGGAAAAATTCCGGATGGTCACTATTCAATCCATTCTCCCACTTCTGCAGGAGAACGACTGGATGTGCTCAATAGACCTCAAGGATGCGTGCTACCATATTTTGATGGACAGACCATCCAGAAGGTTCCTCCGCTTTCGTCTGGGAGCCAGCCATTATCAGTTCAGGGTCCTACCCTTCGGTCTCACCACAGCCCCCAGGGTGTTCACCAAGGTTATGGCAGTTGTAGGGGCCCATCTGAGGCTTCAGAGAATACAGGTCTTTTCGTACCTGGACGACTGGCTCCTAACCGCCCCCACCAGGCATCAACTCTGCTCAGGCAGGGACTACTTCTTACGCCTAGCCCGCCACCTAGGGATCACGATAAACCTCAAGAAATCCTCCCTTCAACCCACTCAAATTTTGGAATTCATAGGGGCCAGGATAGAAACTACTCAATCCAGAGTATTTCTGACTATGGACAGGCTTCGCAATCTGAGCTTTCACATTCTAGATCTCTTACAATCGTCAGCTCCACCAGCGGAGCTAGTCCTGAAGGCCCTGGGATCTATGGCAGCGGCCATCAATCTATCCCCCTTCGCTCGCCTTAAGATGAGGATCCTTCAGTGGACGTTACAAGTGCAATGGTCCATCCTCTGTCAACCCCTGGCCACACCTATTCCTCTCATCAGGATTTGCAGGGAATCGCTTCTTTGGTGGCTCCACTCCAGAGACCTTCGAGAAGGCCGCACCTTTGTTATACCCCCTCCCCAAGTCACGGTGACCACGGACGCTTCTCTCCTCGGGTGGGGGGGGGGGGCATTGCATGGGCAGATTTCACAGAGACCTCACTGCCTATCAACGTCCTGGAGATGAGGGCGGTGCTTCTAGCGTTGCAAGCTCTCCACCCCCTTCTCCCTCCAGGAACTATTGCACTTCAAACAGACAACATGGCGGTAGTCTGGTACATAAACAAATGGAGGGGACCAGATCCTATCCACTTTGCAGGGAGGCAATGAGAGTATGGGAGTGGGCGATATCCACCAACCACTTTCTCATAGCAACGCACATACTGGGTCGGTCAAACATCTTAGTGGACAGGTTGAGTTGGACGATCCTCTCACCTTACAAGTGGTCTCTGAACCCTGCTGTAGCGAAACAAATCTTTCTTCAATGGGGTCAACCTTGATACGATCTCTTCGCTTCGCCTTCGAACACAAAGTTCAACGAATTCTTCGCTCTGATTCCCCCACCAGGGGAAACCCTTGGATATACTGTAGTTCATGCTTGGCCATCCGGACTTCTGTATGCTTATCCTCCTCTTCCCTTGATGACAAAATTCTTGCAGAAAGCTCGTCGGTTGGGTAGTAGAATTATCCTCATAGCCCCATTCTAAGTACATCCTCCTTGGATTTTGGATCCCAAACTGGATCTAATCTCTCACCCTTTAGGATTGAAGACCCCCATTCTGGGCTACCTGAAGCTGTCAGCTTGGTTGATCCAGTTCCCTTGATGGCTAGGACTCCTGGTATATCATTTTTGGTTAAGGCCATCCTGGTGGCCGCCCATAAACCATCCACCAGGAAGATCTGCAACAGTAAATGGAAACGTTTCTCGATCTGGGCGGAGCACAGGAACTTAGATCCCTTTACGGCTCCGATTCCAGCAGTCCTAGACTTTCTTTCACATACCTTTGATCAAGGAGCCAGTACTTCTACTTTTAAAGTTCAGTTGGCAGCTGTTTCCCACTACCATGTTGGTAACAGCTCAGGGCCGCTAGCATCCTCCAAAATATGCAAGGCTTTCTTGAAAGGAACTTTTTTAAGACCTCCCGTTAAAGATCCAGTCCCCCTATGGGATCTTATCCTAGTTCTTCAAGCTCTGACTGGGGGCCCCCCTTTGAGCCCGCAGCTTCAGTCTATTTGAAATATGTATCATGGAAAACTGCTTTTCTGATTGCCATTACTTCTGCGAGAAGAATATCGGAGCTTCATGCTCTTTGCAGTAAACCTCCCTATATCATTTTTCATAAAGACAGGGTCTCCCTCAGGACTAATCCCTCCTTTCTTCCCAAGGTGGCTTCGGAAGTCAACATCAACCAGACCATTAATCTGCCTGTTTTCTTTCCAAATTTTCAGAATAAAGGAGAATACAGACTTCATTGTCTGGATGTTCACAGACAGTTACACTTTTACTTAAATAGAACAGCAGATCTTCGAAAATCTGACCAACTTTTTGTTTCCTTTGCAAAATCTTGTCTGGGCAAGCCAGTTACTAAAGTAACCTTAGCTAGATGGATTTCACAGTGCATTCTCCTAGCTTACAAAAGCTCTGGTCGTCCTGAGCCCCTGAGAGGATGAGCCCATTCTACCCGATCCATGGCCTCTACTGCTGCCTTCTGGTCAAAGGTTTCCTTGGATGACATTTGCTCGGCAGCTACTTGGGCTTCCTCTCATACCTTTATTACACACTACAAATTGGATTTGATCTCCAGAGGACGTGCATCGTTTGGCTCAGCAGTGCTCCGGAATATCCTTCCATAAGGGCCTCCCAAGTTGTTGGTAGCTGGGGACTCTGTCCCACAGGTTGCAGAGCAAATGAAGTTAACTACTTCAGATAAAGAAGTTATGTACTCACCATAACGTTCCATCTGAGTAGGTCTGCAACCGACCCGCCCTCCATCCCCCGCGCCCTTAGTTCGTTATCTAAGAGTCAGGAATATGGCTTTCTTTCATTGATGTCATTGAAACAGCTTGGAACCACTCCTAGGTTATGGAATTCCTTATTGTCCTTTGGCAAACTCGATCTGAGGGTTAGAGAGAGATGGCAGGGCATTATGGGTAGGGGGAGGAGCTTGGAGCTCAGATCTCTTAGCTTGGAAAGCTGCCAGCTCGGATCCTAGTCGGATGCGATACCCACAGGTTGCAGACAAATTAAGTTACCTACTCAGATGGAACGTTATGGTGAGTACATAACTTCTTTTTTTAACTTGTAATATTGTATTTTTTTTTAATGTAATTAATACTGCTATTTAGTCATCTTTCCTTTTTTTTTTTTTTTTTTTTTTTTTTTGTCGATGTAACTGAAATCTGCTTATTTTAATATGAATGTTTTTATTTAGTCTTATTTTGTATATTGATTACTAAGTTTTTCATTTATCTGTAGTGGAGCTTATCTCCTCGGGCCTCTACTGAAAATGGACATGTATCCAGTGTGACTAGCCCGGTCAACAAATGTAAAATAAATAAATAAATAAATGATCTACTGCACCCATGGTCTTCACAAAGTGCCTGGCACCAGTAATTGCTTACTGCAGACAAAGAGGAATACAAATATATCTTTACTTGGACGACTGCCTCATACATGCAGAGAACAAGGATATTCTACTACAGCATCTGATGTTTGTGATAAGACTTTCAACATGCCTAGGGTACACAGTCAACAAAAGGAAATTAAAACTAGTACCCCCTCAAGAGATAATATTCCTGGGTGCAAGTTTAAATACAACTGCCCAGATGGCTTATCTCACTCCAGACAAACAAAGGCAACTGACTACCTATTTCAAGGAAATGGCAACAAAGGCCCAGTTATCTGCAAGAAAAATTCTGCAGGCTTTGGGCTTCAAGGCATCCTGCATTTTACTAATTCCATATGCAAGACTGCGTATGAGGAAAATCCAATGGTACGGTGTACCTAAAAAGTGTCTGGACACATTGTCGCAGTCTGGAAACAATGATTACTCTAATTCCCTGCCTGCAACAGGAGTTTCGAGGGTGGGCAAAGGCTCGTCACCAAAACAAGGGACAGCCATTCTCACTACCCCCAGCCAGGCAGAGCCTAACGACGGATGCATCAGATTATGCCTGGGGGGGCACACATGGCAGGAAGAGGCATTCAGGGCACCTGGTCCACAAACCAATAGCATCTACATATCAATCAAAAAGAGATGCTAGCTGTTCAAAATGCCCTGACAGCCTTCAAGGACCTACTTCATCCAGGACGCCCAGACATAGATCTATTTGCCTCCCCTCAAAACAATCAACTAAAAAGATTCTGCACAAGGACTTATAACAGACAAGCTTGGAAAGTGGACGCCTTATCTTTCAACTGGACAAACCTATCAGTATATGCCTTTCCTCCACTGCCTCTCCTCCCCAAGGTACTCCTAAAGGTCAGGCAGGAGAAACCAAAAATGATTGATTGCCCCAGACTGGCCACACCAGTACTGGTATCCGATCTTAAGGAACTTGTCCCAATGCCCAGTCTGGACCTTACCTCAAATACCTCATCTACTGTCCCAGCAAAACAATCAGATTCTGCACAGCCAACTCAGGACCCTAAACCTGGCAGCATGGCGGATAATGTAGCCATACAAACCACACCTCTCAGTAAAGCCGTGATGGATGTCATTTTAGAAGCCAGAAGGCCTAGTACTAGAAAATCCTATGCTGGGAAATGGAAGAGATTTTGCGCTTGGAACCAAGCTCAAGGAACTGATACAGCTGTCCCAAATATTCCTCAGATTTTGCAATACTTAACTGAGATGCTGGGCAAAGGCCTATCTTTTTCATCAGTTAAAATCCATGCCTCTGCCATTTCAGCTCATTACAATACAGAGCCACCACTCTTTTCTCATCCTTTATTAAGGCAGTACCTCAGAGGAGCCAAAAACTTAAGGCCTCCAAGGAGAACGCCAGTACCTGCATGGGACCTCAATTATGTCTTGGAAAAACTCACCTTATCTCCTTTTGAGCCAGCTGCTACGGATATAAAGTTCTTATCTTGGAAAACCGCTCTGCTCCTAGCAATAACTTCTGCAAGACTAGTTTCAGAGCTACAGGCTCTCATGGCTGTGGTACCCTTTATCATTTTTTATCCAGACAGGTTCTCTCTGAGAACAAACCCTACATTTATACCTAAGGTGGTATCCAGTGTAGCCCTTAACCAAAGAATTCATTTGCCAACTTTTTATCCAAATCCACAGAACATGGGGGAGAAAATTCTGCATTCTTTAGACTTACACAGACAACTTAGATTCTACTTGGACAAAACTAAAGTTTACAGAAAGACAGAACAATTGCTAGTGGCATATGCCACAGCATCACAAGGAAAGGCTAGACTATTTCAAAGTGGATAGGTCACTGCATTAGTTTCTGCTACTCACAGCATGGCAAACCAGTGCCTAAGGGCATTAGGCCACATTCAACCAGAGTTGCAGCCACTAATGCAGCCTTTCTCAGGGGAGTACCGACCAAAGACATTTTAGAGGCTGCTACTTGGAGTTTAGTGCATACCTTTACAAAACATTACAATCTGCCTCTACTCTAAATCCAGGGCGGGCTTTGCCACTGCAGATCTACAGGGCCTCATAACCGCTCCTAATGCTGTTTAGCTCCAGCCCCCCAACCATAGCTTTAGGACTCAACCCAAATGTAATGACTGCAACAGTGAAACACGAAGAACATAGTACAGTTGTGAACACTTACATAAATGTAGATGTTTGAGTGTACTCACTGTTGCAGTCCAGGTTACCCACCCGCCATCCCCCTTATTTTTGCTGGAACTTATCTTTACTTCTGTAATCTATGCAACGTAGGTGGTGTATTTGCTTATAGATGAAGGTAAAGCTTATTTTTGGTGCATGTTTGTTTTATTTACGTAATTTTAGCCTACCCTTTTGGGGGCACCTGACATCTGGGGCAAGAAAAACTGAATAAAATGCTGTCTGCTGCATCTTTTATGCACCTGACGTCAGGGAAGAGGCGACAGCAACCGACGCAGGACCCAAGACTTCGGAATTTAGGCCGACTGAGGGCGACGTGCCAGCAGGATAACCCAAATGTAATGACTGCAACAGTGAAATACACTTGAACATCTACATTTATGGTAAGTGTACACAACTGTACTTTCTTTGCATTACCTATACGAGACACAAACCAGCTACTTTCGTGTCTTTAGTTCTGTCTAAAACTACCGAGTTTCTAAGGCCAAGAGTACGAGCTACACCTAAATAAATTGACCCAAACTCCAGCACCTGCTTCCTTGCCACAATCTCAAATGCTTAAAATGGCAAGAAGGACCTGATCATGATGATTAGGGGAAACCAGCTAAGAGAGACCTGTCCCCATCAGCTTTAACTGACCAGGAGTCCGACTCTGAGGTTTCTGATTATGAAGACGTGCCTTTATCTGCTTATGAGGATTCAGATGCCGAGGAATCCATTCCTTCGGCTTCCCCTCCAGAGGATTTTTCTTTTGGTGAAACCCCACATACCTTGAGAGAGAGCATTTCCACTGGGAATGCCAGGATTATAACACCAAGGCAAAGAGCAAGGTACTTTCAATTTAATGAATAGTTAGCACTTTCGTCGTGACAAATATCAAAACTTCCTCAAGGTACAAGTCAGAAGCTGTTTTTTAAAAAGAAACCACAGGATCTGACATCATAAGTTCAATTAACATTTAAAGACGCATCTTAGTAAAGATCTTGCATTTACGAACTCGCACTTAGGAACATTATGACATCAAAAAGAAAAAGTTGACAAATGCCCTATACCATTATTCAGAAACCCCCTACACATAGTTTTAAATTTATAGTACTTGAACAGGTTATGAAAAATAGTAGGGCTGGTCCTTGGCAACTTTGGTTGGCGGAAAAAGAGCGGTTTTGGATTCTCCACCTTAAAGCGGTTGGTTGGCCAGGATTAAATGAGCTTGCATCCATCAGATGTATTTTAAAATTAAAGGCTTTATTAAGATAACAGGTGAGGGCATAACCTGGTTGTTTCATTAATTTTAATTATCAGATGTTCATCATGTTATCCTGCTGCAGTCATCACACTTGGTTTATCCTGCCGTCAGGTGGTCCCGCAGTCGACCCGAATTCCAAAGTCTTGGTCCGGCGTCGGTTGCTGTCACTTCTTCCCTGACGTCAGTGCACCAGGGGTGTATAAGAGGCATCAGACGCCATTTTCTTCAGTCTTTCTTGCCGCGCGGTGCCCGAAGCAGAAGCAGTTCGCAAGTGCCGGTCGGCCGACACCTGAGATTTTCAAATCGAGTTTTAGTCCAAAGTCTTCAAAGCTAAGTACCCCGTTGGGGAACCTTTTCTTGACTCAATCCGATGTCAGAAAAAGTTAACAATTGCATTTCTTGTGGGAAGCAAATACCTCATAAGGATTTTCATTCTTATTGTATTCCTTGCCTAGGCCCAGACCACAACGTCACTGGTTGTCGGTTTTGTGCTAGGTTCAATAAGCGAACTATAAAGCGACGCTTTGATTTCGCACGACACTACGGTAGGAAATTTAATTACACTATGCCATCGGAGCAACCGACTACCGGCGTGCATAAAAAACGCAAAGATAAAGACAGGCAGCCTAGATCCAAGCCAGACTCAGAGGCCTCAGCTGGGCCGATCGCCGGTTCTCCGGTTTTCAGTGAGGCGCCTACGCAGCCCCTGGCTACTGCAGAATCGGAACCCCAGTCCGCTTCGGATTCTCTAGCAGAGAGTTTTAGGCCGACGCAGCCATTTTCTTTAAGCCCTACCGACGACATTGCAGAAGGAGAAGCCGGTGCTGTAGAAACACCTTCGGTTTCAGAAGGTGTCTTCAGACCGACTACTCTCACCATAAAATCTTATGCTAAGCTTAAGACTCCTCTAAAACCAAAAAAGACTGCACTTCAGTCTCCAGTTCAAGGCCCCATGCCTAAGAAATAGATGCTTAAAATGGCTGAAGATTTGATTTCTTTAATCAGGGGATCCCAACCCCCCCCCCCCCGACAAAAGGCCTAGACAAGAGGAGGATTATGCCTCCTCTGATCAAGTATCCATTTCCTCAGGCTCCTCTGAGGACCAGGATTACTCCTTTCCCCCTTATGAAGATTCTGATGCTGAAGATTCCATTCCCTCAGCTTCTCCCCCTGAAGACTATTCCTTTAGGGAAACCTTACATACCATGAGGGAACATTTCCACTGGAAGGGTCAGGACTACTCCGACTCAAAGAAAAGGCTCCGAGAGTTTCTTTTACTCCCCCAGCACAGACCACTTGCTATCCCCCCAGTTTTAGACATTGAGGATGATGTTTATTTATAATCTAGTCTAAATCCAGACTCTCTGCCTCCTGCTCCAGCCAAACCAGATAGATACTATAGAGTGCATGACTTACACAAATTCCTTTACAAAAGCCCTGTTGCTGATCCAGAGACAATCTCCCAGGGTCCCAAAGGGGCTAAGGCTAAAAATCCTGTACCCTCTGAACGGGACTCCAGAGCACTAGATAGGCGGGGGAAGAAGGTTTACACCTCAGCTACTCTAGCTATGAGAGCACTAAATTGTCAATTTCACATGCTTAAATACCAGCAATTCCTAATGTCTCAAATAAAACAAAAGATGAGCACGCACCCTCAACAGTCTGAATTCAAGGAAATGCAGGATCTGTTGTATGCAGCTGAACAGGTGGGCAAACATACTTTACAATGTGGATTTAATTCTTTGGAAGCTTCCTGTAGAGCAGCTGTTACTGGGTCTGTTATACGTAGACATGCTTGGTTAAAGGAACAAACTCTGCCTGATCATGTTAAAGCAAAGTTACTGGATGCACCCTTACAGCAGGATGTCTTATTTGGGGTTAAAGCAGAAGAGGTTTTAAAGAAAATGGAGGATAAGGCAAAATCTATGAAGACAGTCAAAGATTTCTTACAGGTACAGCCCCCACGCTTCAGCAGAAATTGGCCAACAAAAAATTGGTCCTTTCCAGCTTCCGACAGACCACACAGAGGTAAATACAGGCGCCCAAGGGACAGAGGACAAGCACAAATCCCTTACAAACCTCGACAATGGGGCACTGCAACACAGAAGGGCGGAGAAGGCCAGTCCCAAACTACTAGAAGGCAAACACAATGACTTAAACCTCAAACTGCCAAGCAAAACTCTCTTGGCATCTCCCTTGGGAGGAAAATTAGCACTTTTTGCAGACAACTGGCACATCTTCACAAAGGACAAATGGGTCCTAGACATTCTCTCACAAGGATACAGATTCCATTTCCACACCTTGCCAAGGATAAATGGAATGCCAAACCTGCCACAAAATCAATGGGCAGAGGCGCAAAAACAAATTACAGCTCTCATGGACATGAGAGCCATTCAGCTGGTACTTACACAGGAGCAAGGCCAAGGATTTTACTCAAGGCTCTTTCTAGTCCCCAGAAAGGACAATGCTTGGAGACCCATTCTGGACCTTTCAATTCTAAACACCTTCTTGCAAGTACCCAAATTCAAGATGCTAACACTACAGCAGCTCCTTCCCATGTTGGGCAAGAAAGCTTTGCTAGTAACGTTGGACCTCAAGGAGGCATACCTGCATGTCCCCATCAGACAGAATTGCAGAAGATACCTCCATTTCATTGCAGGTTCAACCCATTACCAATTCTCTGCACTGCCCTTTGGCTTATCTACTGTGCCCAGGGTCTTCACAAAATGCCTGGCACCAGTAATTGCATACTGCAGACAGAGGAATTCAAATATACCCATACCTGGACGACTGCCTCATCCAAGCAGAAAGCAAGGACATTCTCTTACAACATCTGGCTTTTGTAAAACACCTTCTAAGTTGCCTAGGGTACACAGTAAATGAAAAGAAATCAAAACTAGTGCCCTCACAAAATATGACATTCCTGGGTGCCAGCTTGAATACAACGGCCCAGATGGCTTATCTGACGCCAGACAAACAACTACAACTAACTCAATACTTCAAAACAATGGCAACAAAGACCAAACTCCCTGCAAGAAAAATTCTGCAGGCCTTGGGCTTCATGGCATCTTGCATACTACTAATACCATTTGCGAAACTGCATATGAGGAAATTACAATGGTACCTAAAAAGCGTATGGACTCAACACAGCCACAGCTTGGAAACAATGATACCTCTCACTCCCTGCCTTCAGCAAGAGTTTCTGTGGTGGTCACAGGCATGTCACCTCAACTAGGGTCAGCCTTTCACCTTACCCCCAGCCAGGCAAGCTATGACAACAGATGCATCGGACTACACCTGGGGGGCACACATGGCAGGACGGTGCGTTCAAGACATATGGACTGCAGATCAAAGAAATCTGCACATCAATCAAAAAGAAATGCTAGCTGTACAGAATGCCCTGACAGCCTTCAAAGACCTCTTACATCCAGGACAGCTTATAATAAGGACAGAACACCACAGTAATGTGGTACATAAACAAACAAGGGGGTACACACTCCTACCCTCTATGCAGGCAAGCAATGACCTTGTGGAACACAGCACTGGCTTACCAAGTACAATTACAAGCTCAATTCCTGCCAGGAAAAAAGAACACATTGGCAGACGACCTAAGCAGAAACATCATGGATCCCCACGAGTGGAAACTGGATCCACAAGTATTTGCAATGATAACTCAAAAATGGGGACACCCAGACATAGACCTGTTTGCCAGCCCCCAAAACTATCAGCTAACAAAATTTTGCACAAGGACATTTCACCATCAAGCTTGGAAAGTGGACGCGCTCTCATTCAGTTGGAAAATGCTGTCAGTATATGCCTTCCCTCCATTGCCCCTTCTCACAAAGGTGCTGCTGAAAGTCAGGATGGAGAGACCCCGAATGATACTCATTGCCCCAGACTGGCCACGTCAGCACTGGTACCCACTATGGCCCAGGGCCCACCATGGATTTTACCACAAGTTTCTCATCTGCTCACACAGCAAGACAGTCAGATTCTACACAGCCAGCTCAAAACCTTAAATTTGGCTGCATGGCAAATCTCCTAAGCAACCACCCAGCTCCTCTTTCACAAGCTGTTATGGATGTTATTCTGGAGGCCAGGAGGCCCAGCACCAGGAAAGCCTACTCAGACAAATGGAAAAGGTTTTGTGCCTGGAACCAAGCTAAAGGCCAAAATACCCTTCTTCCGGACATACTTCAAATCCTACAATATTTAACTGAGATGTTACACAAAGGACTTTCTTTTTCATCCATTAAAATCCACGCCTCAGCTATTTCAGCTCACTACAACATTTTCACATCCACTTCTAAGGCAGTTTCTCAGAGGGGCCAAAAACATCAGGCCTCCCAGGAGAGCACCAACACCAACTTGGGACCTCAACTTTGAGCCAGCTTTCTCAGCTGACTTAGTTTGTTTCATGGAAGACTGTCCTGCTGCTAGCAATTACCTCAGCCAGAAGAGTCTCGGAGCTTCAGGCTCTTATGGTGGTAGAGCCTTTCCTCATTTTTCATCAAGACAGAGTTTCTCTACGAACTAACCCCTCCTTTATGCCTAAGGTGGTATACAGTGCGGCTCTAAATCAAACCATCCATTTACCCACCTTCTTTCCAAATCCGCAGAACAAAGGAGAAAGACTCCTGCATTCCTTGGACATTCACAGGCAGCTACGTTACTACTTGGATAAAACTAAGGTTTTCAGAAAATCTGACCAGCTTTTTGTATCCTATGCTACAGCATCACAAGGAAAGGCTATATTTCCAAATGGATAGGACATTGCATACGTTTTTGCTACACCCACCATGGAAAACCAGTTCCTGCTAGCATTAGGCCCCACTCCACCAGGGCAGCAGCTACATCTACAGCCTTCCTCAGGGGGGTGCCTACCAAGGATATTCTGGAAGCTGCAACTTGGAGTTCAGTACACACCTTCACCAAACACGATCACTTACCACTTTACTCTAAGACTAGAGCTGGCTTCGCCACTGCAGTTTTGCAGGGCCTTCTAGCCTCCTCTAACCCTGTTTGACTCCACCTCCCATCCTTAGCTTTGGGATTCTACCTAAGTGTGATGACTGCAGCAGGGTAATACGATGAACATAGTACAGTTTTGTACCTACCATAAATGTAGATGTTCGAGTGTATACCCTGCTGCAGTCCAGGTTACCCTCCCTCCATCCCCTCTGAACTAGCTGAATGTATCTCTACCACTCTATCCTATGCTACCTCTGTGGTGTATTTGCTTGTGCCTAAGGATATTGTTTTATTTTTATATAGCTATATGTATTTATATATATTTTGCCTACCTGCTGGGGACACCTGACATCTGGGGCAAGAAAAACTGAAGAAAATGGCGTCGGATGCCTCTTATATACCCCTGGCGCACTGACGTCAGGGAAGAAGTGACAGCAACCGACGCCGGACCAAGACTTTGGAATTCGGGCCGACTGCGGGACCGCCTGACGGCAGGATAACCCAAGTGTGATGACTGCAATAGGGTATACACTCTAACATCTACATTTATGGTAGGTACAAAACTGTACTTTTTTATGCCTTCAACATGCTTTTAACATGTGATATTATGGTTACATATGCCTACATATTTTTACAGATTTCTTCTGCCTTTTGTGTGTGATTTACTGATGTGTCTTTAAATGTTAATTGAACTCATGATGTCAGATCCTGTGGTTTCTTTTTAAAAAATGGCTTTTGACTTGTTTTACTTTGAGGAAGATATTTGTCAAGACAAAAGCGCCAACTATTCATAAAATTGAAGGTACCGCGCTCCTTGCCTTGGTGTTATTTTCGTTTTTAAAGTGTTATTCTTCAGTGGTGTACAAAGTTTGTGGGTTATACACCATGGCTTCGGGCAGTGTGTTGCCTTCATTGAATTATTTGTGGATAATGATCCGAATTCCAGCCAGAATACCGGTGAGCTTACTATTCTTCTCCAACATATTACTAAGAAAGTCGACAGTTTAGCTGTGGGAGTACATCAGAGATTTTTGGGGTTGCCATGTGGCTCTGACAATACTGTTTCTAATTTAAGTGGATCTATTGCTCATGGTCACGGTCATGCCTCGACTAATTCAAACTCTGCTCCTTTGCCTAATTGTTTACTGAGCAGTGTGGATTTACAACAATGGCTACAGCAGAGTATTCTGTTTTTGCAAACAACAGCTCCACCAGTTGCAAGAACTCTAAAAAGCAGTCTGGATTTATAGTATGATAAACTGTTGAAAGTACGCAAATTACAAGCAGAGAACGCGGATCTCGTGGAGTGCATAAAATCTAATCAAGTTCCCAAGGGGGGTACGCATGTGGAGATTCCCTACGGGCTTAATGAAAGATTCTTCACTTCATCATGAACTTGTGGCACTTTTCGATCATCATGGTTGTGACTACATGGAGGTTTTGGTTAAGAACAGCAACAAATTAGGGGAGGGTTTGGTCCGTGAAATCAGAGTTGGACACTATCATTACTACTGACTTGCTTTTCCAACAGTATGAAGTGGAATATAACCACATTTTTAAAAGTATTGATCAACATTTAGTCAATATAAAACTACCGAAATCCAAAACAACTTCGAGATGCAGATGAATATTCATTACATAGAGCCTATCCACAACCTCCTGACTCACAAGGGTGAGGCCAGAGATCGTCCAATTCTACCTGTTGCAGAACAACTTCAGGGGCCGATCTGAATTTGCATGAGGAGGCGGTACAAGATGTTTTTGCCCCTATAGAGCAACCGTCGCTACGTTGCTCATAGAGAATAAGGGAAACGGAACAGAATTATGGTTATGGGACAAACCCGAACTACAAGAGAAATCAGAATCTAACAAACTACCAACAACCCAAATTTCAGGGTCGGAGAGCCACTTTGGAACTACATTCATTAGTGGAAACCTTTGTTTGTGATGGAAGCATTTGCGATACGTTTCCTTTGGAGCTCAAATTGGATTTGCTGCCTTCGGTGGGAAGTTCTACATCAGGTACTGACTGTATCGAAAGAAATGATTGTGACTTTTTTTCGTTTGATGTCCCTAACATGATTTCTAATGATGCGGGAGACTTAAGTATTCAATTATAGCAGTCCTGTTTACTCAGACATTGCTAATTTGTTTTCAAAGGGTTTTTCCTTTGTCCCTCAAGCAAGGGCAGACCTAGTATCTGTATTATTGGACCTTAAACTTTTTATTCGAAAATTAAATTTGCATTTGTTTGACTGCCATTCTGCTCGCAGAGGTCCATCCTGGGTCTCTAGCATTTGTAACCCCCCTCTTACACCCATCCCTGGCTGTTTTTGAAAAGATATGTAAAATTGTTTTAAAACATCTGCTTCAAAATAGAAATAGGCTAGGTTTTACTTCCAGCTTTAATTTTTATGATTTTGAGCTGATGAATTGTTTGAAGCAACTTGATGTCAGGGTGATTCAACCTGATAAGGGTGGGGGGTTATTATGGATTGTCATGACTATGTGGAAACGATGCTTGCAATCCTTTTTAGTGAAAGATATAGGCAAGTCTCTAGGAATGAATTGAATGTTGCCTATTCAAAAATTGCACTACAACTAAATGACATGTTGTTGGAACTACGTATCACATTAGATGAGTTTAAGTTCCTAAAGATTCAGTATCCAGTCATTCCTACGATATTTGGACTGCCCAAACTGCACTAAGACATTCAGAATCCCTCTATGCGAACAATAGTGGACGCACGTAATTCAGTTACTTGTGCATTTGCCATATTTTTGGATACAAATTTGAAAAATTACTTGAAAGATGAAGCACATCTGCGTATTTTTTCCTGGGACCTGCTTGCAAAATGCAGTTAAATATTAGAGCCTAATTTCTTGCATCCCACACGATGTGGGGTTAGATTGGTTCCAAGAATATCTAGTAAGGAAGGTACTTGCCCAGGATAGTGTCAATTTATATGTGTAAATGATGGAACTTGTACTCTAACAACTATATCATTTTCGAAGAGCAATTATTTTTATAGGTCAGTGGGGTGGCTATGGGGGCAGCCTGTGGGTCTTTGTATGCAAATATGTGTGAATGGGAACGTAGATTTGTGTTTAATCATCCTTTATTCCAGTGTTGTGTTCTCTCTTTAAGATACCTTAAGGATTTGTTTATCATTTGGAGAGGTGACATGGATGGGATTAGTGAATTTTTGACATTTATGAACTTATCTACTAATTTTTTTGAGTTTACATATGATAATTTTGAATTTATTAATTATTTAGATGTACATTTGATTAAAGACATGGTGAATAGGTTGGTTTCCACTATATACAAGAAACCAACCTATTATAATTCTTTCCTTCACTTTTCCAGTCGTCACCCTTTGATTCACAAAAAAGCAGTAGTTAAAGGGCAGTTCGTGAGAGCTGCCCATGGTCTCTACCTTTGAGGACTTCTTGAATGAATGTGCATTACTTGAGAAAATGTTTATAAGGAGAGACTGTCCTGTTGACTTTGTGGGTGACATTAAACTGGAAGTGGTGAATAAATGTTCCCATGGGTTTTATAATCCTATTTTGGGTGCCCAGATGGTGAATAACATTGTACAAATCTGTCTGGGAACTATAACTATAGATTATCTTTTAGTACTACATTCCCGGTGGATTCCCATGCCATACGAGATATTTTTTATAAAAATTGGGCAGTCCTTAATGAGGACAACCTTATTAGACCAAAGATCAATGACAAACCTTCAGCTATCTATAGGAGCGGTAAAAACTTAAAAAGTTGGATGGAGAGACCATTGAAACCCAAACCCCAGGGACACAGAACATGGTCATGTCTAGTTGTGGGTTTTGCAGTTATTGTTCTCTCATCAATACTGGGGAGGTGTTTTGCTTGAATGGCTATGTATTATGTATTCAGGGGAAGTATAACTGTAACAACTCTGGTGTTGTTTATGGAGCCTTGTGCCAGGACTGGCCGACTTTTTATGTCGGGAAGACCAAGCGGAAATTAAGATCCTGCATTTACGAACACTGTTATGACATCAAAAAGAAAAAGTTGACAAATGCCCTATACTGTCATATTCAGGAATCCCCTACACACAGTTTTAAATTTATAGGACTTGAACAGGTTATGAAAAATAGTAGGGGTGCTCCTTGGCAACTTTGGTTGGAGGAAAAAGAGCAGTGTTTGATTTTCTGCCTTAAAAGCAGTTGGTTGGCCAGGATTAAATGAGCTTGCATCCATCAATGTATTTTAAAATTAAAGGCTTTATTAAGATAACGGGTGAGGGCATAACCTGGTTGTTTCATTAATTAAAGACTTTATTAAGATAACTGGTGAGGGCATAAACCTGGTTGTTTCATTAATTTTAATTATCAGTTTTTATGCCTTCAACATGGTTTTAACATGTGATAGTATGGTTACATATGCCTACATGCATTTACAAATTTCTTCTGCCTTTTGTGTGTGATTTACTGATGTGTCTATAAATGTTGAACTTATGATGTCAGAGCCTGTGGTTTCTTTTAAAAAAATGGCTTTTGACTTGTACTTTGAGGAAGTTTTGATATTTGTCAAGACGAAAGTGCTAACTATTCATTAAATTGAAGGTACCTTGCGCCTTTCCTTGGTGTTTTCGTTTTTAAAATGCCAGGATTATCCTTAGTCCAAAAAGAGACTCAGGGAATTTTTAGATTTGCCACAGCATAGACCCTTGGCTATCCCTCCTGTTCTGGACGTTGTGGATGATGTCTTTATGAAATCCAATCTACTGCTCCAAGGAAACCAGACCGATACTGCAGAGTCCCTGACTCTCACAAATTTATTTTCAAAAATCCTAGTGCTGACCCAGAGGTCATCTCCCAAGGACCAGGCATAAAAGCAACTACAGCCAAGACTCCCACCCCTTCCGACAGGGATTCCCGAGCTTTAGACAGATGGGGTAAAAAAAGCATACACCTCTGCAAGTCTCACAATTAGGGCATTGAATTGCCAGTTCCACATGCTGAAATACCAGCAACATACTATGGAATTTATTAAGCAGAAATTGTCTACCTTTCTTGACTGGGCAGAAAATAAAGAATTACAGGAGCTTATGCATTCTGCAAGACAAGTCAGCAAGCATACCTTGCAATGTGGGTTTGACACTGTAGAAGCATCTTGCAGGGCAGCAGTCACAGGTTCTATACTTGGAAGGCATGCTTGGCTTAAGGAGCAGACCTTGCCAGACCATGTCAAATCAAAATTACTGGGTGCACCTTTGAACAAGGACAATCAGTTTGGCACCAAAGCAGAAGAGGTTATAAAAAAGATAGAAAAAAAGGCCAAGTCTATGCAGACAAAGATTTTTTACAAGTGCAGCCTCCAAGATTCAGTAGGCATTGCCCCTCGAAACATTGGTCTTTTCCAGCCCCCTCTGCCATCTCAAACTAGACCCAGGAGAAACAGACCCCCCAAATTACAGTCTCGGGGTATACAGAGATCCAAGCAATGGAGTACCTCCACTTCTAAAACAGGGAATGTAAGCCCACCCCCTTATGGAAAGAATTCACAATGACTTCTCAACTCTACTCCTCACCTCTGCCCAATTGCTCGTGCCCCTAGTAGAAAACCTGCCCACCATGCAAAAAACTGGACCTCCATCACCAAAGACCAATGGGTCCTCAACATAGTATCCCAGGAGTGCAAATTTTATTTCCACATGCTGCCAACCCCAAAAGGGTTCCCTGACCTTCCTCCAAACCAGTGGACAGAGGCACAAAACCAAGTTCAATCCCTGCTCTCCATAAGGGCAATTTAGCCTGTTTCTGCAAAACAGATTGGTCAAGGGTTTTATTCCAGACTTTTCCTGGTACCCAGAAAAGAGGGCACATGGTGCCCAATCTTAGATCTTTCCATTCTAAACACCTTCCTGGTGGTACCAAAATTCAAAATGCTAACCCTTCAGCAGCTTCTCCCTATGCTGTCCAAGATGTCTGGTTAGCCACCCTAGACCTTAAAGGAAGCCTATCTGCACATCCCTATCGGGGACTTCTGTAGGAAATATCTATGGTTCAGGGCAGGATCTGTGCATTATCAGTTCTCTCCACTTCCCTTTGGCTTATCCACTGCTCCCAGAGTCTTCACAAAATGCCTGGTTCGAGCCATTGCCTATTGCAGACAAAGGTTCAAATATACCCTTACTTTAACGACTGCCTGATTCAGGCAGACAGTCAGGAAAAGCTATTGCAGCGCCTGGCATTTGTAAAGGACCTTCTAACCTCCCTGGGGTACACTATCAATGAAAAGAAATCAAAACTAGTCCTCAGTCAAAAGATTGTATTCCTGGGAGCAAGCTTGGACACAGCATCCCAGATGGCATTCCTTACTCCAGAAAAGCAAGCCTATCTAATAGGCTGCTTCACTTAAATGGCCACCAGAACCCAGCTATCTGCAAGGAAAATCCAGCAAGCTCTAGGGTTCATGGCCTCTTGCATTCTACTAATTCTGTATGCCAGACTGCATATGAGGAAACTTCAGTGGTACCTAGTCGTTGGTGCCAACAAGACCTGGAAACCATCATACCTATCATACCTTGTCTAAGGACAGAGTTCCTTTGGTGGGCAGCAGCAGCATGTAACCACAACAAGGGACTTCCCTTTACACAGCCCCACGCCGCCCAGACCCTAACTACAGACGCATCAGACTATGCCTGGGGGTGGGGGGGCACACGCTCCGACAGCTTTCAGATCCCTACTCTCACCAGGACCCCTGCTAATAAAAACCGACAGCACCACAGTGATGTGGTACATCATCATGCAGGGGGAAACCCACTCTTACCCACTCTGCAGGCTAGCCTGCTTTGGCCATGCATATTCATCTGCAAGCTCAATTCCTGCCAGGCAAACAAAACTCTCTGGCAGACGACTTGAGCAGAAATCTCCTAGACCCACACGAGTGGCAATTGGACACCAACACCTTCAGTCTTCTAACCCAGAAATGGGAGACCCCGATGATGGACTTATTTGCCTCCCCCTACAATCACCAGCTCAGCACATTCTGCACCAGGACACCTTACAGCAGGGCCTGGAAAGTGGATGCCTTATTCTTCCAGTGGTTAAACCTCTTGATCTATACATTTCCCCCTCTGCCTCGTCTTACAACAAGAGTTTTACTCAAGATAAGACAGGAGGGACCAAGGGCAATTCTGATTGCCGCAGACTGGCCACGCCAGCACTGGTACCCACTGCTGCACAGTCTGTCACCAGTGCCACCATGGCACCTACCCCAGATCCCAACCCTCCTCACTCAGCAGGAGGGACAGATCTTGCATCCACAACTGCAAATACTGAACCTTGCAGCCTGGCTTATTCCTTGAATTCTCCAGTGGCCAGCCTAAGCAAGCAGGTACTGGATGTCATTCTTGAAGCCAGAAGACCCAGTACAAGGAAGTCCTATGCTGATAAGTGAAAATGTATTGTTCATGGACTTACTCTAAAGGAGCGGACACAGAAATGCCCTCCTTGCCTCTCCTCCTGGATTACTTAGAAGACCTACTCCACAGAGGCCTATCTCCATTAAGATCCATGCCTCTGCCATCTCTGCTCATTACAGCACTGAGCTACCTCTCTTCTCTCACCCTCTCATCAAACCGTTCCTTAGAGGGGCTAACAACTTAAGACCACCAAGGAGAAGCCCCCACCCCTGCTTGGGGCCTTAACTTTGTGCTAGAAAAGTTCACGCTACCCCCCTTTGAGCCTGCAGCATCAGCAGAGTTAAAATTTCTCTCTTGGAAAACAGCCTTGCTTCTGGCCATCACTTAGCTAGAAGAGTGTCTGAGCTACAAGCACTTATGGCTGTGGAACCCTTCATTTATTTTTCATGCTGACAGGGTCTCTCTCAGGACGAACCCTACTTTTATGCCTAAAGTGGTGTCCAGTGTGGCTCTCAACCCATCTATCCATTTGCCATCCTTTGTCCCTAATCCTCAAAACAAAGGGCAAAGGATCTTGCACTCTTTAGACGTGCACAGACAGCTCAGATTCTACCTTGATAGGACTAAGCCCTTCAGAAAATCTGACCAGTTACTAGTCAGCTTTGCACCAGGGGCAGAGGGCAAGCCCATATCAAAACAAACCATCTCCAAATGGATAGCACACTGTATCTATTTCTGTTACAAGCACCATGGGAAACCACCCCCTTCTGGGGGTCAGAACACATTCCACTACGGTAACTTCAACCTCTACAACATTCCTCAGGCGAGTCCCTACCAGGAACATCCTGGAAACTGCTACCTGAAGTTCTGTTCACACCTTCACCAGGCATTACCACCTTACCTATCTTTTCCAAATCCAGGGTGAGTTTTGCAACAGCAGTCCTGCAGGGCATACTAGCCAGCGCCAACTCTTCTTGACTGCCTCTACCCATTCTTCAGCTTTGGGAATCAACCCAAGTGTGATGACTGCAACAGTGAAACACGAAGAACATAGTACAGTTGTGTACACTTACCATAAATGTAGATGTTAGAGTGTATTCACTGTTGCAGTCCTGGATGTTCTTCGTCTTCCCTTGCTGCAGTCCTGACTATTGGGTATAGTCCGCGTCCCAGTCGGCCCGAATACCAGAGTATAAGGCTGACGTCGGTCATGGCATATGGCGGCTGGCTCACGTCATGGGGTCAGGGTACGCATGACCGGCGTCATTTCCTCAGTCTTTTTGCCGCATGGTCCGATGCAGAAGCAATTTTGCGAGTGCAGGTTGGCGTTCTGAGATTTTTCGAAACGGAGTTTCAGACCGAAAACAGAGTTGGCTAGAACATTTTGGTTTTCTTGCCTCAGTATTTAACCGGATGTCAGAAAAAGTGAATAACTGTATTTCTTGTGGGAAGCAGATAATAGGGATTATCATACATTGTGTATACCTTGTTTAGGGCCTGAGCACGGCGTTGTTGGTTGCCGCTTGTGCTAGATTTAACCTATTAAGAGGAGGCTTGATTGTGCTAGGTTAGTGTTTGGGAAGCGTTGCAATTATAATATGCCGTCGGATGCTCCGGCGCCTGCTTCATCCAAGGACAAAACAGTGAAGCCTAGGGGTGAGGAACCGCAGTCCCGGACGGTCCTTTAGAAGGCTCAGGGCCAGAGGTTTTGCCAGGAGTCTCTATGGAGTCTCAGGCAGATACTTTACTGTTACAGGATGTGCCCTCTCAGGAGGTAGGCCAGGCTGAGGGGCTTCTCAGGTAACTGTTCTTCCCTCTCTTCCCAAGGTAGTTAGGGCCTCCTTCTGTTGCCAAAGCTTCTTTTAGAGGTAGGCCAAGTTCAGCTTCTGTGGGGGCTTCTCCTAGCATTTGGCTCTGTGCCTAAGAAACATATGCTTAAAATGGCAGAAGATTTGATTACTCTGATTAGAGGTTCTATGCCCCCACCTGATAAGAGGCCTAGGGTGGAACAGGAGTTTGATAGTTTTGAACAGTGTTCACAGGCTTCAGAGTCTTCTGTGGAAGACTTGCAAGAGTTTCCTACTTATTCTGATTCTGATGTGGATGATTCCACTCCTTCAGCTTCTCCTCCTGAGGATTTTCATTTTCAGAGACTCTTCACTCCATGAGGGAGCACTTTAAATGGGAAGGCCAAGATTACTCTGACTCCAGAAAAGGCTTAGGAATTCTTGTTTTTGCCCCAGCATAGGCCCTTAGCTATTCCTCCTGTGTTGAATGTGGTGGAGGATGTTTTGCAGAGGCTTCTCTGAACCCTGACTCCTTGCCTCCTGCTCCTGTTAAGCCTGATAGGTATTATAGGGTGCAAGCTCATAAGTATTTGTTTAAGAGTCCCAGGGCGGACCCAGAAACTGTTTCTCAGGGGCCTAAAGGTGTTAAAGCTTCTGTGGTTAAAAATCCTGTACCCTCTGATAAAGAGGCAAGGGCTTTGGATAGGTGGGGTAAGAAAGTATATACTTCTTCCACTCTAGCCATGAGGGCGTTGAATTGTCAGTTTCATATGCTGAAATATCAAAATTATCTCCTTTCACAATTGAAATCTAAGGTGGATGCTTTGGCGGAAGGTATTGAGTGTAAAGAATTGCTGGCTTTGGTTCATGTGTCTGAACAAGTGGGTAAGCATTCTTTGCAGTGTGGTTTTGATGCTGTTCAGGCCTCCTCGAGGGTGGCTGCTACTAGTTCTGTTCTTCGCAGACATGCCTGGTTGAAGGATCAGAATTTAGCTGAGCATGTTAAGACTAGGATTTTGGATGCTCCTTTACAGTCCGATGTGTTGTTTGGACCGCCTGTGGAAGCAGTTTTAAAGAAAATGGAGGACAAAGCTAAGTCTATGCAGACTGTTAAAGATTTTGCAGGTGCAGCCTCCGAGTTTAGTAGAAATTGGCCTGCTAAGGGGTGGACATATCCTGCTTATGGTTCCCAGTCTAGGGGTAGGTCTAGGCGTGGTAGGGGCAGGGCTCAAGGTTCGTTTAGGCCTAGATCAGACAGTTCACCTGCTCAGACTTCTGGTGAGGGCAGGTCAGTCCTCCTGCCTTTTCAGCTGCCAGTGGACTCTCGTCTGGCAGCTCCTTTGGGAGGAAGATTGTCTCTTTTCAAAGAAAGGATTTAATCACTCAAGACAGATGGGTGCTGGATATTATTCATCACGGTTACAGATTTTATTTCTACACAATGGCCCCTTTCAAAGGCATCCCAGATGTTCCTCCTCCACAAAGAAAAGAGGCTCACAAGCAAGTTTCTCAGTTACTCCAGATAGGGCCCATTCAGCCAGTCCCTGTATCAGAAAGGGCTTGGATTTTATTCTCGCCTGTTCCTAGTACCAAAGAAGGGAACACGTGGAGACCAATTCTGGATTTATCTATCCTCAACACTTATCTGGACATTCCCAAGTTCAAGATGTTGACGTTACAGCAACTGTTACCTCTGCTGGGCAAGGATCACTGGATGGTAACTTTGGATCTCAAGGAAGCTTACCTTCATGTGCCTATAAGGCTAAGTTGCAGAAAGTATCTGCGTGTTCGAACTGGAGATTTTCATTATCAGTTCTCTGCATTGCCCTTTGGCTTATCTACTGCGCCCAGAGTATTCACAAAGGTTCTGGCTCCAGTGATAGCTTACTTCAGGCTTCAAGGCATTCAAATCTATCCTTACTTGGACGACTGCCTGATTCTGGCTCAAGAAAGGAACACCTTCTACAGCATCTGGAATATGTCATAGCAGTGCTAAGATGCCTAGGGTATTCTGTGAACGAAATAAAGTCCAGTCTAGTACCCTCTCAAGACATGCTTTCTGGGTGTGAGACTGAATACAGCAGCTCAGATGGCCTTTTAACCCCGGACAAACAAAAGAGTCTGTCACTTTACTTCCATCAACTATCTCATCAGTCCGCTGACTGCAAGGACAGTCCTTCAAGCATTAGGGTTCATGGCATCTTGTATTCTGGTGCTTCCCAATGCCAAACTGCATATGAGGAAGCTGCAATGGTATCTCAAAATGTATGGACACAGCACTGCCAAGATTTGGACACTGTCATTCAAATAATACCTTGCCTTCAAAAGGAATTCTTGTGGTGGGCTCAGGAATGTCACCTAAACAAGGGACTCTCTGTGACCCGGCCAGAGGCGATTCAGATTTTAACGACAGATGCCTCGGACACTGCTTGGGGAGCTCATCTAAATGGAAAGTGGATACAAGACAAGTGGCCTGCCAGACTACAGCATCTACATATCAACATGAAGGAGATGTTAGCAGTCCAGTTTGCATTGATGGCGTTCAAGGAGTTACTTCTTCCAGGGCAGGTGTTGATTCTGACAGACAACACAACTGTCATGTGGTACATCAACAAGCAAGGAGGAACACATTCTTATCCTCTATGCAGGCAAGCAATGATTTTATGGGAGACTGCGTTAAGCCTGCAACTGACTCTTCAGGCAAGGTTTCTGCCAGGAGCACAGAACTCCCTAGCAGATGTATTAAGCAGACAAATCATGGATCCACGAGTGGAAACTGGATCTTCATGTATTTCAGAAATTGACAGTGTCATGGGGAACTCCAGACATAGATCTGTTCGCTTCTCCACTAAACCACCAGCTGCCAAAGTATTGCACAAAGGGGTTTCATCACACAGCTTGGAAAGTGGATGCTCTGTCTTTCAGTTGGAAAACCTTCATGTCTATGCCTTTCCACCTCTACCTCTTCTTCCAAAGGTATTACTAAAGGTCAGACAAGACAGGCCAAGGATGATTTTGATAGCTCCAGATTGGCCTCGGCAACACTGGTACCCACTTCTAAGGAGTCTTGTAAAGAAGCCTCCATGGCCTTTACCTCTGATTCCTCATCTGTTATCTCAGAAGGACGGTCATCTGCTCAATGTCAAGCTTCAATCTCTTCATCTCACAGCTTGGCATATTCTGTGTTGAAGCGGTAGGTCTCAGCTTCCTCAACAAGTTTTAAATGTGATTATGGAAGCTAGAAGGCCTAGTACTAGGAGAGTGTAAAATGGAAGAGATTTTTATTTTGGAGTACAGCAAAGAATTTGGAGATTTCGAGCCTAATTTGAGTGTGGCTCTTCAATATCTTACTGAATTATTGGACAAAGGTTTGTCCTTCTCTTCCATAAAGATTCATGCTGCAGCAATTTCAGCTCACTATGATTGTGACCCACCTTTGTTTTCGCATCCTTTGTTCAAGCAGTTTCTTAGAGGGGCAAAGAATATAAGACCCCCACGAGCTCCTACTCCTGCTTGGGATCTCAATTTTGTGTTGGAAAAACTTACTCTACAACCTTTTGAGCCTGCAGCTACTGCTGAATTGAAATATTTGTCATGGAAGACTGCTTTTCTGTTGGCTATTACTTCTGCAAGAAGGGTGTCTGAGTTGCAGGCCCTTATGGCAGTAGAGCCCTTTTGGTTTTCCATAAGGACAGGGTTTCATTACGTACTAATCCTTCCTTTATGCCGAAGGTGGTTTCTAGTGTGGCTTTAAACCAAACTATTCATTTGCCTACGTTTTTTGCAGATCCTCAAAATAAAGGGGAAAGATTTTGCACACTTTAGATGTACACAGGCAATTGCGTTATTATTTGAGCAGGACTAAAGATTTTAGGCAGTCTCAGCAGTTACTTGTTTCTTTTGCTTTGAGTTCACAGGGCAAGCCTGTGTCAAAACAAACTATTTCTAGGTGGATTGGCTTTTGCATTGCATTTTGTTATTCCCATCATGGCAAAGAGGTTCCAGCTGGGATTAGGCCTCATTCCACTAGGGCTACTGCCACTTCAACAGCATTTCTAAGGGGGGTGGCAACTAAGGATATTGGGGAAGCAGCTACTTGGAGTTCAGTGCATACTTTCTCTAGGCATTATCACCTGCCTATATACTCTAAGACTAGAGCTGGTTTTGCCACAGCTGTTTTACAAGGCATGTTGTCAGCTCCTGCTACTTTATAATTTGCCAGCCCCCCTTACCTCTGCTTTGGGATTCTACCCAATAGTCAGGACTGCAGCAAGGGAAGAACATAGTACAGTTTTGTACCTACCATAAATGTAGATGTTCGAGGATTCCTGCTGCAGTCCACTCCCTCCTTCCCTCTGTGTTTCAGGGTGGTTGTGTAGGTGAGTTTACATGCTTATATTTTTGTATATATATTACTGTATTTATTGTACATGTTTATTGGTGCAGGTTGTTTTTGGGACTTGTCTTTTTGGGTCTTCTGACATCTGGGGCAAGAAAAGACTGAGGAAATGACGTCGGTCATGCGCATTAGTACCCTGACGTACTGACGTCAGTCTAAGGCGCCATGACCGACGTCAGCCTTATACTCTGGTATTCGGGCCGACTGGGACGCGGACTATACCCAATAGTCAGGACTGCAGCAAGGGAATCCTCGAACATCTACATTTATGGTAGGTACAAAACTGTACTTTTTCCACCCTCCAGTCCCCTTGTCTCGGTCTCTCGCTCCTTTTCTATCTCTGTTACTCCCCATTTACACGGCTATTGGTATTTAATTTTTACTGGTGGTGTTTTTTCCATCATAACTTAGCTCCCTATTTTGGGGGGGGCGCCTGACATTTGGGGCAAGAAAAACTGATGTAATGGCATCGGCAGCCTGATGTTCATCATGTTTCACTGTTGCAGTCATTACACTTGGGTTATCCTGCTGGCAGGCTACCTGCAGTCGGCCTGAATTCCAAAGTCCTGGTCCGGCGTCGGTTGCTGTCGCCTTTTCCCTGACGTCAGTGCGCCAGGGGTATAAAAGATGCAGCCGGCGCCATTTTCTTCAGTCTTTCTTGCTGTGCGGTGCCCAAAGCAAAAGCAGTTCGCAAGTGCCGGTCGGCCGACTCCTGAGATTTTCAAAATCGAATTTCAGATCCGAAGTCTTCAATAAAGCTAAGTACCCCATTGGGGAAACTTTTTTTTCTTGCTCCAGACAGATGTCAGAAAAAAAGTCAACAATTGTATTTCTTGTGGGAAGCAAATACCTCATAAGGATTTTCATTCTTACTGTATTCCTTGCCTAGGCCCTGACCACGACTTTGCTAGCTGTCTGTTTTGTGCTAGATTTAACCAACACACTATTAAGCATAGGTACGATTTTGCTTTTCATTACTTTGGACGAAGGTTTAATTATATAATGCCGTCGGAACAGCCGACGACTGGAGCTTATAAAAAGCGCAAGGAAAAGGACAGGCATCAGAGGTCCAAAACTGACTACAAGACATCCGCTAGGCCAGTCGCCGGTTCTCAGTGAGGCGCTTTCGCAGCCCCTGACGCCCGCTACCTCAGAGCCACAGGCCGCTTCTGACTCCCACGTGGAGACTGCTAGGCCTCTGGATACTCAAGGTATTGGACAGTCGGAAACTATTCCCTCAGATGAGTCCGGAGCTGCTGAGCAGGCATCGGCTTCTGAGGGTGTTTTCAGACCTACGCAGTTATATATCAAGCCAACCTCAGCTTCCAAGGCAAAGACTAAAACCGCTTTAAAGACAAAGAAACAAGTACAGCATTCTCCTGAACAGACTTCCATGCCTAAGAAACAGATGCTTAAAATGGCCGAAGACCTAATTACCTTGATCAGGTGTTCCTATCCCCCTCCTGATAAGAGGCCAAGGCAAAACACAGAATATGATTCTTCTGATCAGGTTTCCTTTTCCTCTGACTCCTCTTCAGAACAGGGTACTCTCTTCCTCCCTATGAGGATTCTGATGCTGAAGAATCTATTCCTTCAGCTTCTCCTCCTGAGGATTATTCCTTTGGGGAAACCCTGCATACCATGAGGGAGCATTTCCCCTGGGAGAGCCAGGATTACTCAGAACCTAAGAAAAGGCTCGGAGACTTTCTTCTACTACCTCAGCACAGACCTCTTGCTATTCCACCTGTTATAGACATTGTAGATGTATTTTCAGAGTCCGGCCTGTCTCCCGACTCTTTACCTCCTGCACCTGTTAAGCCAGACAGATACTACAGGGTTCCAGACTCTCATAAATTTCTATATAAAAACCCTGCTGCTGACCCAGAAACTAATATATCAGGGTCCCAAAGGGGTCAAGGCCTCTACTGCAAAAAACCCTGTCCCCTCAAATAGGGATTCAAGGGCACTAGACAGATGGGAAAATGTTTACATTTCTGCTACCTTGACTGTAAGGGCTTTAAATTGTCAGTTTCATATGCTTAAAAATCAGCAATACTTAATGTCAGTGCTAAAACAGAAAATGTTGACAAATTCTGAATGTTCTGAGAACAAGGAAATGCAGGATTTATTGCATGCAGTTGAACAAGTGGGAAGGCATACTTTGCAATGTGGATGTTCATCGTGTTACCCTGCTGCAGTCATCACACTTGGGTTATCCTGCCATCAGGTGGTCCCGCAGTCGGCCCGAATTCCAAAGTCTTGGTCCGGCGTCGGTTGCTCTCGCTTCTTCCCTGACATCAGTGTGCCAGGGATATATGAGGCATCCAATGCCATTTTCATCAGTCTTTCTTGCCGCGCGGTGCCCGAAGCAGAAGCAGTTCGCAAGTGCCGGTTGGCCGACACCTGAGATTTTCGATTTGAATTTCAGTCCGAAGTCTTCAATAAAGCTAAGTACCCCATTGGGGAACATTTTCTTGCCTCAGTCCGATGTCAGAAAAAGTTAACAATTGCATTTCTTGTGGGAAGCAAATACCTCATAAGGACTTTCATTCCTATTGTATTCCTTGCCTAGGCCCAGACCACAATGTCACAGGTTGTCAGTTTTGCGCTAGGTTTAATAAATGAACTATCAAATGCTATTTTGACTTCACACGGCATTACTTTGGTAGGAAATTTAATTATATCATGCCGTCGGAGCAGCCGACTACTGCCATACATAAAAAACGCAAGGATAAGAACAGGCAGCGTAGGAACAAGTCAGACTCCGTGGCCTCAGCTGGGCCTGTCGCCGCTTCTCCAGTTTTCAGTGAGGTGCCTACGCAGCCCCTGATGACCACAGAACTGGAATCCCAGACAGCTGCGGATGCCCAAGTGGAGCCTACTAGGCCGACGCAGCCATCTACCGACACCGGAGCAGAAGTAGACACCGGTGCAGTGGAAACACCTTCGGTTGCAGAAAGTGTCTTCAGACCGACTACACTCACCATTAAATCTTATGCTAAGCTTAAAACTCCTTTAAAACCTAAGAAAACTGTACATCAGTCTACAGTTCAAGGCCCCATGCCTAAGAAACAGATGCGTTAAGATGGCTGAAGATTTGATTACCCTTATCAGGGGTTCCCATCCCCCTCCTGATAAAAGACCAAGACAAGAGGAGGATTATGCATCCTCTGACCAGGTTTCACTCTCCTCAGATTCTTCTGAGGAACAGGATTTACACTTTTCCACCTTATGAAGACTCTGATGCTGAAGACTCTCTTCCCTCAGCATCTCCCCCTGAAGACTACTCCTTTGGGGAAACTTTACTTACCATGAGGGAACATTTCCACTGGGAAGGCCAGGATTACTCAGATTCTAAGAAAAGGCTCCGAGAGTTCCTTTTACTACCCCAGCACAGACCTCTTGCTATCCCTCCTGTTTTAGATATTGTGGATGATGTTTACTTGGAGTCTAGTTTAAATCCAGACTCTCTACCTCCTGCTCCAGCCAAACCAGACAGATACTACAGAGTACCTGACACACACAAATTCCTTTATAAAAGCCCTGTAGCTGACCCAGAAACAATTTCCCAGGGTCCTAAGGGAGCAAAAGCTTCTATGGCTAAAAATCCTGTGCCCTCTGAAAGGGATTCCAGAGCTCTAGATAGATGGGGAAAGAAAATATACACCTCAGCAACTCTGGCTATGAGAGCATTAAATTGCCAGTTTCACATGTTGAAATGTCAGCAATTCCTAATGTCTGAGTTAAAACAAAAAATGAGCACACATTCAGAACAGTCTGAATTCAAGGAAATGCAGGATCTGTTGCATGCAGCTGAACAGGTGGGCAAACATACTTTACAATGTGGATTTGATTCATTAGAAGCTTCCTGTAGAGCAGCTGTTACTGGCTCTGCCATACGTAGACATGCTTGGTTAAAAGAACAAACCCTCCCTGACCATTTTAAAGCAAAATTATTGGATGCACCTTTACAGCAGGATGATGTATTTGGTGTCAAAGCAGAAGAGGTTTTAAAGAAAATGGAGGATAAGGCAAAGTCTATGCAAACGGTCAAGGATTTTTTGCAGGTACAACCCCCTCGTTTCAGCAGAAATTGGCCAACAAAAAAATGGTCCTTTCCAGCTTCAGACAGATCACAGAGGGGCAAATACAGACGCCCAAGGGGTAGAGGTCAGTCACAGGGCCCTTACAAACCTCACCAATGGGGTTCTGCTACCCAGAAAGGAGGAGAAGACAGGCCCCAATCTAGCAGAAGACAAACACAATTACTCTATCCTCAAACTACCAAGCAAATCTCTCCTGGCAACTCCCTTGGGAGGAAAACTAGCATTTTTTGCAGACAACTGGCACATCATCACAAAAGACAAATGGGTTCTAAACATTGTCTCTCAAGGATACAGATTCCACTTTCATACCTTACCAAGGATCAAAGGAATGCCAAACCTGCCACCAAATCAGTGGACAGAGGCACAAAAACAAATTACAGCTCTCATGGACATGAGAGCCATTCAACAGGTACCTACACAGGAGCAAGGACAAGGATTTTACTCAAGACTCTTCCTAATCCCAAGAAAGGACAAAGCATGGAGACCCATTCTGGATCTTTCAATTCTGAACACCTATCTGCAAGTACCAAAATTTCAGATGCTAACACTACAGCAGCTTCTTCCCATGCTGGGCAAGAATGCTTGGCTAGTCACTTTGGACCTCAAGGAGGCATACCTGCATGTCCGTATCAGACAAAATTGCAGAAGATACCTCTGCTTCATTGCAGGTTCAACGCATTATCAATTCTCTGCACTGCCCTTTGGCTTATCTACTGCGCCCAGGGTCTTCACAAAATGCCTGGCACCAGTAATTGCATACTGCAGACGAAGAGGAATTCAAATATACCCATACCTGGACGACTGCCTAATTCAAGCAGAAAGCAAGGACATTCTTTTAAAGCATCTGGCATTTGTCAAACGCCTTCTAAGTTGCCTAGGGTACACAGTAAACGAAAATAAATCAAAACTAGTGCCCTCACAAAACATAATATTCCTGGGTGCCAGCTTGAATACAACAGCCCAGATGGCTTACTCACGCCAGAGAAGCAACGACAGCTGATTCAATATTTCAAAATAATGGCAACAAAGACCCAACTCCCTGCAAGAAAAATTCTGCAGGCCTTGGGATTCATGGCATCTTGCATACTACTAATACCATTTGCAAAACTGCATATGAGGAAATTACAATGATACCTGAAAAATGTATGGACTCAGCACAGCCACAGCTTGGAAACAATGATACCACTTATTCCCTGCCTTCAACAGGAGTTTCTATGGTGGGCACAGGCATGTCACCTCAACAAGGGTCAGCCTTTCACCTTACCCACAGCCAGACAAACTATGACAGATGCATCGGACTATGCCTGGGGAGCACACATGGCAGGGCAGTGCATTCAGGGCAAATGGACTACAGATCAGAGGCATCTGCATATCAATCAAAAAGAAATGCTAGCAGTTTAGAATGCCCTAACAGCTTTCAAGGACCTTCTACACCCAGGATAACTAATAATAAAGACGGACAATACCACAGTAATGTGGTACATAAGCAAGGGAGCACACATTCCTACCCTCTATGCAGGCAAGCAATGACCTTGTGGAACACTGCACTGTCTTACCAGGTTCAATTACAAGCACAATTCCTGCCAGGAGAGAAAAACACATTGGCAGACGACCTAAGCAGAAACTTCATGGATCCACACGAATGGAAACTAGAGCCACAAGTATTTGCAATGATAGCTCAAAAATGGGGATGCCCAGACATCTGTTTGCAAGCCCCCACAACCACCAACTTCAAAAATTTTGCACAAGAACCTTCCATCCACTAGCTTGGAAAGTGGACGCCCTCTCATTCAGTTGGAAAACATTAACAGTGTATGCCTTCCCTCCACTGCCTCTTCTAGCAACGGTACTGCTGAAAGTCAGATTAGAGAGGCCACAAATGATACTAGTTGCAGCAGACTGGCCACGCCAGCATTGGTATCCAATTTTAAGGAACATGGCCCACGGCCCGCCATGGATTTTGCCACAAATTCCTCACCTGCTCACCCACCGAGACCATCAGATTCTACACAGCCAGCTCAAGACTTTAAACCTGGCTGCATGGCAAATTACCTAAACAACCAGCCAACACCTTTATCCAAAGCTGTTATGATGTCATTCTGGAGGCCAGGAGGCCCAGCACCAGGAAAACCTATTCAGACAAATGGAAAAGATTTTGCACCTGGAACCAGGCTAAAGGCCTAAATACCCTTGAACCAAACATCCCTCAAATTCTATAATATTTAACTGCGATGTTACACAAAGGACTTTCCTTTTCATCTATTAAGATCCACGCCTCAACAATTTCAGCTCATTACAGCACGGATCCTCCTTTATTCTCACATCCACTCCTAAAACAGTACCTCAGAGGGGCTAAGAACTTAAGACCGCCAAGGAGAGCTCCAACACCTACTTGGGATCTCAACTTTGTTCTGGAAAAGCTTACACTGCTGCCCTTTGAACCAGCTTTTTCAGCTGATTTAAAATTTCTTTCATGGAAAACTGCCCTACTACTAGCAATAACCTCAGCTAGAAGAGTCTCAGAGCTACAGGCACTAATGGCAGTGGAACCTTTCCTCATTTTTCATCAAGACAGAGTCTCTCTACGAACTAACCCATCCTTTATGCCAAAGGTGGCATCCAGTGTGGCCCTAAACCAAACCATTCACTTGCCCACCTTCTTCCCAAATCCCCAGAACCAAGGAGAAAGACTCCTGCACTCTTTGGACATTCACAGCCAATCATGTTACTACTTGGATAAAACTAAAGCTTTCAGAAAAACTGACCAGCTCTTTGTAGCCTATGCTACAGGATCACAAGCAAAAGCTATCTCAAAACAGACCATTTCTAAATGGATAGGGCATTGCATACATTTCTGCTACACACATCATGGGAAACGAGTACCTGCTAACATTAGGTCCCACTCCACCAGGACTACAGCTACATCAGCAGCCTTTCTCAGGGGAGTGCCAACCAAGGATATTCTGGAAGCTACAACTTGGAGTTCAGTGCATACCTTCACCAAACACGATCACTTACCTCTATACTCCTAAGACTAGAGCTGGTTTTGCCACTGCAGTTTTGCAGGGCCTACTAGCTTCTTCTAACCCTGTTTGACTCCACCTCCCATCCTTAGCTTTGGGATTCAAGTGTGATGACTGCAGCAGGGTAACACGATGAACATATTACAGTTTTGTACCTACCATAAATGTAGATGTTCGAGTGTTCACCCTGCTGCAGTCCAGGTTTATTGCCTACCTATTGGGGGCATCTGACATCTGGGGCAAGAAAAACTGAAGAAAATGGTGTTGGATGCCTCTTGTTATACCCCTGGCGCACTGACGTTAGGGAAGAAGCGACAGCAACCGACGCCGGACCAAGACTTTGGGATTCGGGCCGACTGCGGGACCCCCTGACGGCAAGATAACCCAAGTGTGATGACTGCAGCAGGGTGAACACTCGAACATCTACATTTATGGTAGGTACAAAACTGTACTTTTTGATTCACTGGAGGCCTCTTGCAGGGCCGCTGTTACAGGTTCTGTCATTAGAAGGCATGCTTGGTTAAAGGAACAGAATCTGCCAGATCATGTTAAAGCAAAATTACTGGATGCTCCATTACAGCATGATACTTTGTTTGGTGTTAAGGCAGAAGAGGTGTTGAAGAAAATGGAGGATAAAGCGAAATCTGTGCAGACAGTAAAGGATTTCTTACAGGTACAACCACCCAGATTTAGCAGGAACTGGCCTTCTAAGAATTGGTCCTTTCCAGTGTCAGGCCACAAAGAGGCAGATACAGACACCCTAGAGGCAGACAACAGCCCCAGGGCTCATACAGGCCCAAACAGTGGGGTGCTTCTACCTCCAAAAGCGGAGAAGACAAATCACAGCCAAATAGGAAACAGTCCCAGTGACTTCCCTCTGCCAATGCCAAGCACTTATCTTTTGGCAGCACCCTTAAGGGGGAAAGCTAGCACTTTTTTCACAAAAATTGGCACATGATCACCCAGGACAAATGGGTCTTAACTATAGTCTCTCAGGGCTACAGGTTCCACTTTCATACCCTTCCAAAGGCAAAATGTACGCCAGACCTGCCACACAATCATTGGGCAGAGGCACAAAAGCAAGTTTCATCTGTCATGGGCATGAGGGCTTTTCAGCCAGTACCACAACAAGAGCAGGGACAAGGATTTTACTCAAGACTTTTCTTAGTACCAAGAAAGGACAAAGCCTGGAGACCAATTCTGGACCTGTCTATTCTGAACACTTTTCTGGACATTCCAAAATTCAAAATGTTGACTCTGCAGCTTCTGCCCATGCTGGGCAAGAATTCTTGGCTTGTAACTTTGGACCTCAGAGGCATACCTGCATGTCCCAATCAGACAATCTTGCAGAAGATGCCTCAGATTCATAGCTGGCTCAATGCACTACCAATTCTCTGCACTGCCTTTTGGCTTATCTACTGCGCCCAGGGTCTTCACAAAATGCCTGGCACCAGTAATTGCAGTTTGCAGACAGAGGAATTCAAATATATCCCTACTTGGACGACTGCCTTATTCAAGCAGAGACCAAAGACATTCTACTAAAGCATCTGGCGTTTGTAAAAAGACTACTAATTTGCCTAGGGTACACACTAAACGAAAAGAAATCAAAAGTAGTACCCTCTCAAGAGATAATATTCCTGGGTGCAAGCTTAAATACAACTGCCCAGATGGCTTATCTCATGCCAGACAAAGGCAACTGACTTCTTACTTCGAAAGCATGGCAACAAAGACCCAGTTATCTGCAAGAAAAATTCTGCAGGCTTTGGGCTACATGGCATCCTGCATTCTGCTAATTCCATATGCAAGACTGCATATGAAGAAGCTACAGTGGTATCTAAAAAGTGTTTGGACTCAACATCGCCACAGCCTGGAATCATTAATCACCCTCATTCTCTGCCTGCAACAGGAGTTTCGATGGTGGGCACAGGCCTGTCACCACAACAAGGGACAGCCATTCACTTTACCCACAGCCAGGCAAACACTTAACAACAGATGCATCAGATTATGCCTGGGGGGCCCACATGGCAGGAAAATGTGTTCAGGGCACATGGTCCGCAAGCCAAAGGCATCTTCACATCAAAGAGATGCTAGCTGTACAAAATGCCCCGACAGCCTTCAAGGACCTACTTCATCCAGGACAACTGCTGATAAAGACTGACAATACTACAGTCATGTGGTACATAAACAAGCAGGGAGGCACACATTCTTGCTCCCCCTGCAGACAAGCCATGATTTTGTGGAACACAGCATTGACTTATCAAGTACACCTGCAAGCACAATTCCTGCCAGGAAAAAACAAATGTTCTGGCAGACTAAGCAGAAACCTCATGGATCCTCACGAGTGGAAACTAGATCCACAAATCTTCAACATAGCAAGGAAATGGGGATGCCCAGACATAGATCTATTTGCCTCCCCTCACAACTGCCAACTACAGAGATTCTGCACAAGGACTTATCACAAGCAAGCATGGAAAGTGGATGCTCTGTCATTCAGCTGGAAAAACCTTACAGTATATGCCTTTCCTCCCCAAGGTACTCCTAAAGGTCAGACAAGGGAAGCCACAAATGATACTGATTGCCCTGGATTGGCCAAGCCAGCACTGGTACCCAGTCCTAAAGATCTTGTCTTGAGGCCCAGCCTGGACATTGCCTCAAATTCCTCATTTACTGACGCAACAAAGCAACCAGATCCTGCACAGCCAACTCAGAACCCTAAATCTGGCTGCATGGCGGATAATGTAACCATTCAGAGTACACCTCTCTCTAAAGCGGTTATGGATGTTAATTTGGAGGCCAGGAGGCCCAGCACCAGAAAATCTTATGCAGACAAATGGAAGAGATTCTGTGCTTGGAACCAGGCACAAGGAATTGACACGCTTGTACCAAATGTTCCTCAGATTTTACAGTACTTAACTGAGATGCTGGACAAAGGCCTATCCTTCTCATCAATTAAGATCCATGCCTCTGCCATTTCAGCTCATTACAATACGGGCCCACCTATTTTTTTACATCCACTGCTTAGTACCTCAGAGGGGCCAAAAACATAAGACCTCCAAGGAGAGCACCGATACCTGCATGGGATCTCAATTTTGTCTTGGAAAAACTCACACTGCCTCCTTTTGAGCCAGCCAATACAGCTGAGATAAAATTCTTATTATGAAAAACAGCTCTGCTCCTAGCAATAACTTCATCAAGAAGAGTCTGAGTTGCAGGCATTAATGGCTGCGGAACCTTTTATCTTCCATCCGGACAGGGTTTCTCTAAGGACAAACCCAACATTTATGCCTAAGGTGTACTGTCCAGTGTGGCTCTTAACCAAACCATTAATTTGCCTACCTTTTATCCAAACCCACAGAATAAAGGGGAAAGACTTCTGCATTCTTTGGACATACACAGAGAGTTACGCTTCTACTTGGACAAAACTAAAGCTTTCAGAAAGACTGAGCAACTTTTATTGGCATATGCTGCAGGATCACAAGGAAAGGCTATTTCAAAGCAGACTATTTCAAAATGGATAGGCCACTGCATTTGTTTCTGCTATTCACAACATGGCAAATCAGTGCCTAAGGGCATTAGGCCACATTCAACCAGAGCAGCAGCCACTTCTGCAGCCTTCCTCAGAGGAGTACCAACCAAGGATATTTTGGAGGCTGCAACTTGGACTTCAGTGCACACTTTTACAAAGCACTACCACTTACCTCTTTACTCTAAATCCAGAGCAGGCTTTGCCACTGCAGTTCTGCAGGGTCTCATAGCCACTCCTAATTCTATTTAGGCCTAGCCTCCCAACCTCAGCTTTGGGATTCAACCCAAGTATAATGACTGCAACAGTGAAACACGATGAACATAGTACAGTTGTGTACCTACCATAAATGTAGATGTTTGAGTGTATTCACTGTTGCAGTCCAGGTTACCCTCCCTCCACCCCCCTTTTATTTGCTGGGACTTATCTATACTTATCTATCCTATACAACCTATATGTGGTGTATTTGCTTGTAGATGAAGGTAATGATTATGTTACTGCATGCTTTTTTATAAGCAGAATTTATAGCCTACCTTTTTGGGGGCACCTGACATCTGGGGCAAGAAAAACTGAAGAAAATGGCGTCTGCTGCATCTTTTATACCCCTGGCGCATTGACATCAGGGAAGAGGCGACAGCAACCGACGCCGGACCTGGACTTTGGAATTCAGGCTGACTGCGGGTAGCCTGCCAGCAGGATAACCCAAGTGTAATGACTGCAACAGTGAATACACTCTAACATCTACATTTATTGTAGGTACACAACTGTACTTTTTTATAACCCTGGCGTCAGTCCTGAAGCGACAGCTGCCGACGCAGAAATACCAAGTCTCTGGTATTCAGGCCGACTGAGGGCTACCTGCAGGCAGATTAACCCAAGTGTGATGACTGCAACAGTAAATGCACTCTTAACATCTACAATCTGAAGTAGTTAACTTCATTTGATCAGCAGCCTGTGGGTTTCGGATCCAATGCAGATCCGTGCCGGCAGCATACCAAGCAAAAGATCCAAGCTCCTCCCCCCTACCCGTACTACACTGCAACCTCCTTCCAATCCTCAGATAGAGTTTGCCACTCCACACGTGACACCAACAAACTAACCTGAGACCCCGGAATCAAGGACAAACCTCCAGCTCATGAACTCCGAACATTGAGCTCAACAAAAATAATGCCGAGGTAAGTGAAAGGAGGGAGGGACGGTTGCTGAAAAATGAAGTTTACCTGCTCAGATGGAACGTTATGGTGAGTAGTTAACTTCATTTGATCAGCAACGTGTGGGACTTAGTCCCCAGCTACCCGAAATCTTGGGAGGCCCTTAAGGAAGGATATTCCTCCGGAGCACTGCAGAGCCAAAGGAAGTCCTTCCTCTAGACACCAAATGTAGTTTATAATGAGTAATAAAGGTGCGAGAGGACGCCCAGGTAGCCGCTGAGCAAATGTCATCCAGGGAATCTCTAGACCAGCATGCTGCAGATGTTGCCATCGAACGTGTAGAATGAGCATGAACTCCTACTGGTTCTGGTAAACCAAGCTGTCTGTATGCTTGTAGGATACAAAGGGAAATCCACCTAGCAAGAGTCACTTTTGAAACTGGTTTCCCTAAAAAGGGCTTAGCAAAAGAAACAAAAAGTTGATCAGATTTACGAAAGACCGCCGTCCTGTGCAAACAAAAATGGAACTGCCTGTGAACATCCAGCAAATGAAGTTTGTATTCCCCTTTATTCTGAAAATTAGGTTAAAAGACAGGCAAATTGATTGATTGTCTCAAAAGCAACTTTAGGGAGTTCTTTAACTGGACGACCTGCTCATTCAGGCTTACTCTCCAGAGACTTTGCTTTGGCTTCTTCAATATACTGGTGTCTGCTGCAAAGCCTAGGTTTTACAATGAATTTTCAAAAATCCTTCTGGACTCCTCAGGACCAAGTTTTTCTTGGGTATAGGCTCCAGGCAATTTCTGTGTTGGCTTCCCTGCCTCCTCCCAAGGCTTTGACTCCGCTTTCTTTCACTCCCTTTTCCCTGTGGTCTTTATTATGGCCAGGAAGTTTCTAATGGCTCTGGGATTCATGGCTTCATCATTAATATGCCTCATTTTGGCAGGCTTCATATGAGAAAGCTGCAGTGGTTCCTCAAGTCATTATGGTTTCAACATTCTCATCCTTTGGACTTTCTAATTCCTCTTCTTTCATGCCTCAAAATAGAGCTTCAGTGGTGGATTCATCAACTCAGTTTAGGGCTTCCTTTTCAGTCTCCATTCCCTGCTCAGTAACTCTTCAAATGCCTTGGACGCAAGGTGGGGAGCCTCCTTCATCTCTCTTAAAATTCAAGGCCTCTGTGTCAAAAGGACCATATCAACATAAAAGAGATGAGCGCTCTTCTGGCCATTCGTATCCTCCTAGATCCCCTAAAATCTTTACAGACCGTACCACAGTGAAGAGATGCATCAAGCAAGAGTGGACTCTTTGACCTCAAATCTACACAGACTAGGTCTTCAGATGTGGGATCTGGCTGTCCAGTTTTGGGTGTTTCTTCTGGCTGTTTACATTCCTTCAGATCAGAACTTCGTGGCAGACTGAACAGGTCCATAACACACTCATGAGTGTATGCTCCAGAGATGCGTTTCTAGGCAATGTTCACCAGTGGAGTACTCCTCCGGTAGATCTTTTTGCTTGCCCTCTGAACAGACAACTTCCTCCCTTTTGTACTAGAGTCCCATGTCCTCTAACTTGGAAGGTAGACGCCCTATCTATCATGCAAGGGGAATTTCGTTATGCCTTCCCTCCTCTTCCTGTCATACAGAGAGTTGTATTCAGGATAGAACAAGAGTCTCCCAAAATCTTAGTGACTCCCTTTTGGCCCAGACAGCATTGGTTCCCTCTTCTGCATTTAGCCAGGGGCAATCATTACAAGGTACCACACAGGGTGGACCCTACTCAGACAAGACAAGGGGTGTCTCATTCATCCCCAGTTGTCCACTCTTCAACTGACACTGTGGGTGATAAGGTTTTGATTCCTTTTAGGCACCTTTTGTACTGAGAACATGCTTCAGGTTCTGCAGGAGGCCACTAAACCTACTAACAGGAAATCTTATTTGTCAAAATGGAAGAGATTTTCTATTTGGTTTCTTGTTTGTAACCTGGATCCACTTTTTGTGGAAGTCCCTTTGGTTCTCTTTGTGTGCTCAATGTGGTTGGCATACTCTTCAGATAAAGCCCACTTGTCAGCTATCTCTGCTCATCTGCCTTTGACTCTTCCTTTGGCTTCTAGATTTGAGGTCAAACAGTTCCTTAAAGGCATCCTTCATGTTAGACCTGCCAGGAAACCTATTCCTCCTTCCTGGAACCTTAGTTTTGTTCTTGAAAATTGACTTGGGCCTCTCTTGAGCCTGCAGCTTCATCTTCCTTACAGCATTGTACTTGGAAGACTGTTCCTTTGGTTGGTACTTAAGCTAGTAGGGTGTCTGAGCTTCAGACCATTATGGCGGTTTCTCCTTTTTTAGTTTTTCATAGGGGCAGCGTGTCTCTTCCTACTAATCCTCCTTTTATGCCTAAGGTGGTTAATGAGTTGTCTTAGTCTTCTCATATGCTCACTTTCTTCCCTTCTCCACAGTTTGCTACTGAGAAGGGTCTTCACACCTTGGATTTCCATAGACAACTTTATTATTTAGATAAGACTAAAGCCTTTAGTAAATCTGAGCAACTTTTTTGTTTCCTTTCATCCTAGATTATGTTTGACTGTTTCTAAGCAAACTGTTTCTTCCTGTATCTCTAAGGCCTTTTCCTTTATTTATGCTTTTCATGGAAAAGCCTTTCTTCTGTTAAGGCTCATTCTACCAGGGCTGTGGCGGCTTCTGGTGCTTTTTTTCTCAAAGGACTGGATACCGTCTCCATCCTTGAGGCAGCTACTTGGACTTATGTGCATATTTCTGCCAGGCACAATAAGTTGGATATGGTTTCTGGGGATAGAGCTGAATTTGCCAGGGCTATCCTGCATGGCTTTCTTGAGGGCTCTGGTGGACCTTACTCCTCTTCCCAACTATCCTCCTGAGCTTTTGTACATTCCCTAATGTAAGGAATACTACAGTAGTGATTTATGGAAGGACATCGTACAGTTATGTAAAGATGTCCTTCAAGGATGCATCTGCAGTCCTTACAAATGGGTTGTCCTGTCGTCAGGCAGCCCTTTGGTCGGCCGGATTCCAAAATCTGGGTCTGGCTTCGGCTGGTGTCGCACTTCACCCGACGTCATAGCTGCAGTTCTTTGGGTATAAAGGCATCAGCCGACGCCATTTTCCTCAGTCTTTCTTGCCTCGTGGCGCCCGAAGCAGAAGCTGTTCGCAAGTGCCGGTCGGTCAGATCCAGAGATTACTACTACCGAATACTACTTCGAAGACTTCTAAAAAGCTAAGTACCCGTTGGGGACTCTTTCTTGCCTCAGCCGATGTCAGAAAAAGTGAATAACTGTTTAACTTGTGGGAAACAAATACCTCATAAAGATTTCCACTCTTACTGCTTACCTTGTTTAGGCCCAGACCACGACGTAGCAGCTTGTCTAGCCTGTGCTTCTTTTAACCGACGGACGCTTAGACGTCGGTCGGAGTTTGCTGAGCAGTTTTTCGGTTCTGATTTTGCGTATATTATGCCGTCGGATCCTCCGACTACACAAATTGCCAAAAGCAAGAAAGGACCGACACTTGCGGTCCGCGGTTTCGGCCGAAACCGCGGTTAAGCAAACCGCGAGTGTCTCGGTTTCGGCCGAAACCGAGCAAGCGGTCCTTGTTTCAGCCGAAACCATGCCTTCTACCGAGGCCTCTTCTAACCTGGTAGAATCGGCTTCTGAAGTACAACCTGCTGTTGTGGTTACACAGGAATTATCGGACACTATTCCCTTGGATGTTTCAACCCCTGCACGTGGAGCTGCTAGGCCTCCTGCAGCCATGTCCATTAAGGCTTTTGCCAGGGCTAAAGCAGCCAAAACTACGAAGTCTGTGCCTGTTAAGCCCCCCTCTCACAGGCCCAGCTCCAGTTCCCAAATGCTTTCTCTGGCAGAGGATCTCATCTCTTTAATAAGGGGATCCCAACCTCATCCAGACAGGGCCTCTCAGCCACCCCCAGAGAAGAGACCTAGAGCAGAGCCCCCTGAGCCAGTGTCCACGGATGATTCTTCTGATGACTCAGACAATACAGACCCTCCAGAGGCTCCTTATTCTCCTTACGAAGACTCTGATGCTGAAGAGTCTATTCCTTCTGCCTCTCCACCTGAGGAATTTTCCTTTGGGGAAACCTTACATGCCATGAGGGAACAATTTCAGTGGCAGGGCCAAGACTTTTCAGACTCCAGAAAAAGGCTTAGGACCTTCTTGCATTTACCACAACATAGGCCTTTAGCTATACCTCCAGTTCTTTCTGTTGTAGATGATGCATTTAATGATGCTTGTACTGCTCCTGATTCTTTACCTCCAGCCCCTGCTAAGCCCGATAGGTTCTACAGGGTCCCGGACACACATCACCATTTATACAGGGCTCCTTTTGCAGATCCGAGACTATCTCCCAGGGCCTAAGGCAGTAGCATCTACCTCTGTTAAAAATCCCCTCCCCTCTGAAAGGGAATCCAGGTCCTTAGAGAGATGGGGTAAAAAAGTATACACCTCTGCAACTCTGTCAGCTAGGGCCTTGAACTGTCAGTTTCATATGATCCAATACCAGGAGTTTATGCTTGATCAGTTAACTAAGAAACTGTCCTCTGATGATTCTTTATATAAGAAATATGTTCTGGAAATGGTGCATAACATTCAGCAAGTTAGTAACCATTCTTTAAAATGCGGCTATGATGCACTGGAGGCTTCCTTTAGATCAGCCATGACTGGCACAGTTATCAGAAGGAATGCATGGTTGAAAGAACAGGCCTTGCCGGACCATGTCAAATCAAAACTATTAGATGCTCCCATGGACAAGGTCAATTTATTTGGTTCTCCAGCTCAGCAGGTACTGAAGAAAATGGAAGAGAAGGCAAAATCTGTACAAACAGTGAAAGATTTCTTACAGGTGCAACCTCCAAGGTTTAGCAGGAACTGGCCCTCCAAAAATTGGTCCTTTCCAGACTCTTCTAAAGCTCAGAGAGGCAGGAATAGGCGTTCAAGAGGCAGAAATCAATCCTGGGGTGCCTACAGGGGACGCCAGTGGCAGGGCAACAACCAGCGAGGCACAGACACAGCCACTACCACTGCAACAGGACAATCACAGTGACTTGGCTCTGGCACCGCCTACCAGGGAACAGCTAGCAGCACCCTTAGGCGGAAAGCTAGCCTTATTTTCAAAGAACTGGCATTACATCACAAGGGACAAGTGGATTTTGCAGACTATAGACCAAGGTTACAGGTTTCATTTCCATACTCTACCAGGAAAAAGAGGAATGCCAAACCTACCACCAAATCAAAAGATAGAAGCTCTAAAACAAATAGCTCAATTAGTAAGAATGAGAGCTGTGGAAAAGGTACCATCTATGGAACAAGGAAAGGGATTTTACTCCAGACTCTTCCTGGTACCAAGAAAAGAGAAAAAATGGAGGCTTATTCTCAACCTGTCCGCTTTAAACACATTCCTCATTGTCCCAAAATTCAAAATGCTGACCCTACAGCAGCTTCTTCCCATGCTGGGCAAGGAGTCTTGGCTGGTAACTCTAGATCTCAAGGAGGCATACCTGCACGTCCCCATACGACCAAATTGCAGAAGATACCTCAGATTTCTTGCAGAATCAGAGCATTATCAATTCTCAGCATTGCCCTTTGGCTTATCTACTGCGCCCAGAGTGTTCACGAAATGCCTGGCATCAGTAATCGCTCATTGCAGACTTCAGGGAATCCAAATTTATCCCTACCTGGACGACTGCCTGATACAAGCGGACAACAAAAACAAGCTAACAGAAGACTTACAAAGAGTCATTTACTTGCTGCAAGCCCTGGGATATACAGTCAATATAAAAAAGTCAAGGCTGATACCATCCCAAAGAATAACCTTTTTGGGTGCAGAGCTGGACACATCAAAGCAGATGGCATTCCTAACTGTAGAAAAGCAAGAACAACTTCCTCCCTACTTCTTGGCACTAACAAAGCAGAACCATCTAACAGCAAGAAAGGTGCTGCAAGCCCTGGGCTTCATGGCATCCTGCATAATACTGGTCCCTCATGCCAGACTGCATATGAGAAAACTACAGTGGTACCTGAAGAATTTATGGTCTCAACACAAACACAGCCTAGAAACCAAAATTCCACTAATCCCATGCCTGAAGCAAGAGTTCCTATGGTGGGCTCAGGCCTGTCAATCAAACACAGGATTGCCCTTCTACAGCATTCAACCAAGTCAAACCATCACAACGGACGCCTCAGACCTCGGTTGGGGGGCCCACATGCTGGACAAGTGCATACAAGGCTTATGGACTCAAGACCAGATGCACCTGCACATAAATCTAAAGGAAATGCTGGCAGTAAAATTGGCAATCCAGGCATTCAGACCATTTCTCCGAGAAGGGCAGTTGATGATAAGGACAGACAACACCACAGTCATATGGTACATCAACAAACAGGGAGGCACACATTCATACCCTCTATGCCGGATGGCACTGGACCTATGGAATGTGGCTCTGAGCTACAACATTCAGTTACAAGCAATTTTTGTACCGGGAAAACAAAACATTCTAGCAGATATGTTAAGCAGAACTACCACGGATACCCACGAATGGATGCTGCATCCGGACATATTCAAAGCCATCACAAGAAAATGGGGACTTCCAGAAACAGACTTATTTGCATCCCCACGCAATCACCAGCTAAAGAAATTCTGCACAAGGACGTACCACCCACTTGCTTGGAAGGTGGACTCCCTATCCTTCAGTTGGAAAAACCTGACAGCATATGCATTCCCACCACTTCCTTTGATGCACAAGGTGCTATTGAAAATCAAAGAGGACCGTCCAAGGATCATTCTGATAGCTCCAGACTGGCCAAGGCAACATTGGTACCCATTACTAAGGAGCATGTCTCGGGAACAATTATGGACACTACCCCTGGTTCCACTGCTGTTAACACAGAACAATTACAACATCCTGCATCCAAACCTGAGAACTCTGCAGCTGACTGCCTGGACATTACATAAGATCAATTAACCCAAGTTTATCCCAAAGGGTTAAAGACATTATCCTTGAGGCTCGCAGACCCTCTACAAGGAAAAATTATGCAGCAAAATGGAAAAGATATCTCATTTGGAGTACTGCAAGGGGAGAAGATGTGTCACGGGTAAGCATAGCCAGCATCCTGGAATACTTGGCAGAGCTCTTCCACTCAGGCCTGTCCTATTCCTCCATCAAGATACATGCATCAGCCATCTCAGCAGAATACAGCTTGGATCCTCCTGTCTTCTCACATCCTCTGCTCAGGCAGTTTGAGAGGAATCAAAATTGTGAAGCCTCCTAGGAAACCACCATTGCCAACATGGGACTTGAACTTTGTGCTAGAAAAATTGACACTTCCCCCTTTCGAACCAGCAGCAACAGCAGAATTACAATACTTATCATGGAAGACTGCTTTCCTGCTGGCAATCACTTCAGCAAGAAGGGTTTCTGAACTACAGGCATTAATGGCAGTGCAACCCTTCCTGATCTTCCATCAAGATAGTGTCCATGAGAACAAATCCGACATTTATGCCTAAGGTGGTATCCAGAGTGTCTTTAAATCAGGCTATCCACCTTCCTACATTCTTCCCAAACCCACAGAACAGAGGAGAAAGACTGTTGCATACCTTGGATGTACATAGACAGTTACGCTACTACCTGGACAGGACCAAGGTCAATAGAAAAACTGACCAGCTACTGGTAGCATGTGCAACAGGAAGGGAAGGAAAAGCAATTTCAAAACAAACAATCTCCAAGTGGATAGGAAATTGTATTAGATTTTGTTACTCCTACCATGGAAAGAAAACTCCAGAGAACATCAGGCCTCACTCTACAAGGGCTACAGCCACTACCACAGCTTTCTTACGAGGAGTGGCCACCAAGGACATTATAGAGGCTGCTACTTGGACCTCCGTGCATACATTTGCCAAGCATTATAACTTACCTTTATATTCTAGATCCCGAGCAGGTTTCGCCACTGCTGTTTTGCAAGGGATCCTAACTACACCATAATCTAGTTTTTTCCTCCTCCCCTAGTTTGGCTATGGTATTCTACCCATTTGTAAGGACTGCAGATGCATCCTTGAAGGACATAGTACAGTTTTGTACCTACCATAAATGTAGATGTCCGATAGGAATGCATCTGCAGTCAGGATTACCCACCCGCCTTCCCCTCTGTGGTACTCCTAGGGTATTTGCCATCTTTCAGCTAGCTTGGGGGGGATCTTTTATGGTGTATTTGTTTGTATATATGTACATACATGCTTATTTTATGTATTTGCTCTCTACTATTTGGAAACATTGGCATTTATCCAAATTTAGCCATCCAAGAGGGCACCTGGCATCTGGGGCAAGAAACACTGAGGAAAATGGTGTCGGCTGATGCCTTTATACCCGAAGAACTGCAGCTATGACGTCGGGTGAAGTGCGACACCAGCCGAAGCCAGACCCAGACTTTGGAATCCGGCCGACCGAAGGGCTGCCTGACGACAGGACAACCCATTTGTAAGGACTGCAGATGCATTCCTATCGGACATCTACATTTATGGTCGGTACAAAACTGTACTTTTTGCTGTAACAGTAGATGTCCTTTTCACTGTTGCAGTATTCACTCCCTCCCTCCACCTTTTTTTTTTTTCTCCTCCTAGATGCACATGTTAGTCTCTCACTTATTGGACTCTTCCTCCTGGGGCTTCAGTTCTGAGGAAGGCACGTCCGTACATCCCCTTTATTTGCTATGCCATGCGTGGAGAGCATACGTGACATATGTCCGTATTACAACGTAAGGCTTTGGAATACTGTCCTAACATCAGGCTACCCGTGGCATGGGATCTCTAATGTAAGGAAAACTGCAGCAGTGAAGAGGACATCTTCTGTTATGGTAAGACTACGCAGCTGTATTTTCTCCATTTTGTAAATGGCCCGGGGTTATTACCACAAGCTGCATCACAGAATGGATCTACTGTCAGAAGAACAGGGGTGTTTGATGCACCCCGATCTTAATCAACTTCAGGTGACTGCCTGGATAATAAGATCGTTTTTTCTTTAGGCACCTGTTTACTCAGGATGTGTAGAGGGTACAAATGGAGACCAGAAAGTAGTATATTAGCAAATGGGAAAGGTTTTCTAGTTGGTGTCAACAGTATTCTCCGCTCCCATTCAGGGCTAGTTTTCTTGTTTTACAATATCTGTGTGACTTGCTTTCCTACGGCCTGTTTTTTAAATTTCTGCATCGTTCATTTATTGGCAATTTCAGCATGTCTGCCTGTGCATCCTCCTCTTTCAGAGCATTCTTGAGTCAGAATGTTTTTGAAATGGCCACCTGTTTTCTTGGAGGTCTCTAATGCAAAACCCAATTCTTGGGATGTTAATTTTTTGTAGGAAGCTAGCATTTGCTCCATTTGAACCAGCTAATTTGGCTGACTTGAAGTTAACATGGAAAACTTTTTTTTTTTTTTTTTTTTTTTTACTTCTCTGATCTCTGCAAGAAGAGTGTCCAGTTGCAAGCTCTCTGCATGAGTCAGACCTATTTCATTTTTCCACAGAGAACAGGGATGTTCTTCGTGTTTCACTGTTGCAGTCATCACACTTTGGTATGCCCTCAGTCGGCCCAAATATCAGAGTCTTAGGATTTCTGTGTCTGATGCTGTCACGTCTTCCATGACGTCAGGTCATTAAGAGGTATAAAACAGGCAGCCAACGCTATTACGTCAGTCTTTCTTGCAGAGGAGCCCTAAGCAGAAGCAGTTCGCAAGTGCCAGTCGGCTGCTACCTGAAATTTTCCTTTTTAGAGTTTCAAACCTGTCAGAAAAAGTTAACAGTTGCCTTGCCTGTGGAAAGCAAATACCTTAGTGGTTTTCATTCTTACTGCGTCACCTGTTTAGGCCCAATCATGACATCCCTCCTGTCGGTTTTGTGCCTTGTTTAACGCCTGAACCATTCGTCGTAGGGCTATCTTTGTCACTAAATTGTTTCGCTGTCATTCTCCGTATTCCAAAATGGCGTCGATAAGCCGTCGGACTACTGATCTTCCGAAAAAACATAGATAGACCGCATAGGTCCAAAACTGCCGACGATGCTTACGCTAAGGTAGTCACCAGTCCGCTGGTACTCAGTGAGGTGCCTTTGCAGCCCCTGATGCCCGCTTCTCCAGATTCGCAGGCCTCTGCTGAGACCCATTCGGAGTCTGGTACGCCGCGAGATGCTTCTTTGACTATGGAACCTGCGGATGTCTCTACCTTGGATGGGTCCGGAGCTGCTGTGCAGGCACCGGCTTCTGAGGGTGTATTCCGACCTACCGATGTTCGAATTAAACGAACAACTTCGTTTTTAGCTAAAACTACAGAGTTTCTTAGACCCAGAGTACGCACTATGCCTAGAAAACCGACAACCAAAGCAGATGCTCAAGCTCCCATGTCACAAAAACAAATGCTTAGAATGGCTGAAGACCTTATTACCCTAATTAGGGGAAGCCAGCCTTCCCCTGCTAAGAGACAAATACAGTTTCATTCTGATTCTACAGACCAGAAGTCCGATGAGTCTGACCCTTCTGATTATCAGGACATGCCTTTATCAGCCTATGAGGATTCAGATGCAGAGGAATCCATTCCCTCTGCCTCCCCTCCAGAGGATTTTTTTCTTTGGGTGAAACCTTGCATACTTTGAGAGCATTTCCACTGGGAATGCCAGGACTACCCTTAGTCTAAAAAGAGACTCCGAGAATTTTGAGTTGCCTCAGCACAGTTCTCTAGCTGTACCCCTTGTCTTGGATGTTGTAGATGATGTCTTTGTGGAATCCAGTCTTACTCAACTTTACCCCCAGCCCCTAGAAAACCTGACTGGTACTACGGAGTACCTGATTCTCACAAATTTCTCTTCAAGAATCCTACTGCGGATCCAGGGACCATTTCCCAGGGACCTAAAGTTATTAAGGCTACTACAGCCAAAAACCCTACCCCTTCAGATAGGGATTCCAGAGCTTTAGACAGATGGGGTAAGGAGGTATATACCTCTGCAACTCTTGCCATCAGGCCATTGAATTGCCAATTTTACATGTTGAAGTACTAGCAACATATTCTGGAACTAATCAAACAAAAAAATGGGGATGTCCTTCAAGGATGCATCTGCAGTCCTTACAAATGGGTTGTCCTGTCGTCAGGCAGCCCTTCGGTCGGCCGGATTCCAAAGTCTGGGTCTGGCCTCGGCTGGTGTCGCACTTCACCCGACGTCATAGCTGCAGTTCTTCGGGTATAAAGGCATCAGCCGACGCCATTTTCCTCAGTCTTTCTTGCCGCGTGGCGCTCGAAGCAGAAGCTGTTCGCAAGTGCCGGTCGGTCAGATCCAGAGATTACTACTACCGAATACTACTTCGAAGACTTCTAAAAAGCTAAGTACCCCGTTGGGGACTCTTTCTTGCCTCAGCCGATGTCAGAAAAAGTGAATAACTGTTTAACTTGTGGGAAACAAATACATCATAAAGATTTCCACTCTTACTGTTTACCTTGTTTAGGCCCAGACCACGACGTAGCAGCTTGTCTAGCCTGTGCTTCTTTCAACCGACGGACGCTTAGACGTCGGTCGGAGTTTGCTGAACAGTTTTTCGGCTCAGATTTTGCGTACATAATGCCGTCGGACCCTCCGACTTCACAAGTTGTTAAGAAACGCAAAGAAAAGGACCGGCACTCGCTGTCCGCGGTTTTGGCCGAAACCGCGGTTAAGCAAACCGCGAGTGTCTCGGTTTCGGCCGAAACCGAGCAAACGGTTCTATCTTCAGCCGAATCCATGACTACTACCGAGGCCCCTTCTAACCTGGTTGAATCGGCCTCTGAAGTTCAACCTGCTACTGTGGTTTCACAAGAATTATCGGACACCATCCCTTTGGATGTTTCTACCCCTGCACGTGGTGCTGCTAGGCCGCCTGCAGCCATGTCCATAAAGGCCTTTGCCAGGGCTAAAGCAGCCAAAACTGCTAAGTCTGTGCCTGTTAAGCCCCCCTCTCACAGGCCCAGTTCCAGTTCCCAAATGCTTACTCTGGCAGAGGATCTCATTTCTTTAATAAGGGGATCCCAATCTCACCCAGACAGGGCCTCTCAACCTCCAGAAAAGAGACCTAGAGCAGAGCCCCCTGAGCCAGTGTCCTCAGATGATTCTTCTGATGATACAGACCATCCAGAGGCTCCTTTTTCTACTTATGAAGACTCTGATGCTGAGGAATCGATTCCTTCTGCCTCTCCACCAGAGGAATTTTCCTTTGGGGAAACTTTACATGCCATGAGAGAGCAATTCCAATGGCAGGGACAAGATTTCTCAGATTCAAGGAAAAGGCTTAGGACCTTTTTGCATTTACCACAACATAGGCCTTTAGCTATACCTCCAGTTCTTCCTGTTGTAGATGATGCATTTAATGATGCTTGCACTGCTCCTGATACTTTACCTCCAGCCCCTGCTAAGCCCGATAGGTTCTACAGGGTCCCGGACACTCATCACCATTTATACAAGGCTCCTTTGATCCCGAGACTATCTCCCAGGGGCCTAAGGCAGTAGCTTCGACCTCAGTTAAAAACCCTCTCCCTTCTGAAAGGGAATCCAGGTCCTTAGAGAGATGGGGTAAAAAAGTATACACCTCTGCTACTCTCTCAGCTAGGGCATTGAACTGTCAGTTTCATATGATCCAATACCAGGAGTTTATGCTTGATCAGTTAACTAAGAAACTGTCCTCTGATGATTCTTTAGATAAGAAATATGTTCTAGAAATGGTGCATAACATTCAGCAGGTTAGTAACCATTCTTTAAAATGTGGCTATGATGCACTGGAGGCTTCCTTTAGATCAGCCATGACTGGCACAGTTATAAGAAGGCATGCATGGTTGAAAGAACAGGTCTTGCCGGATCATGTTAAAGCAAAACTATTAGATGCTCCTATGGATAAGGTCAGTTTATTTGGTTCTCCTGCTCAACAGGTACTGAAGAAAATGGAAGAGAAGGCAAAATCTGTACAAACAGTGAAAGATTTCTTACAGGTTCAGCCTCCAAGGTTAAGCAGGAACTGGCCTTCCAAAAATTGGTCCTTTCCAGACTCCTCTAAAACTCAGAGAGGCAGAAATAGGCGTTCAAGAGCCAGAAATCAATCCAGAGGAGGTGCCTACAGGGACGCCAGTGGCAAGGTAACAACCAACGAGGCACAGACACAACTACTACCACTGCAACAGGACAATCACAGTGACTTGGCTCTGGCACCTACCAGGGAACAAATAGCAGCACCCTTAGGCGGAAAGTTAGCCTTATTTTCAAAAAACTGACACTATATCACAAGAGACAAGTGGATTTTGCAAACTATAGACCAAGGCTACAGGTTTCATTTCCATACTTTACCAGGAAAAAGAGGAATGCCAAACCTACCACCAAATCAAAAGACAGAAGCTCTAAAACAAATAGCTCAATTAGCAAAGATGAGAGCTGTGGAAAGGGTACCATCTATGGAACAAGGAAAGGGTTTTTACTCCAGACTATTCCTGGTACCAAGAAAAGAGAAAATTGGAGGCCTATTCTCGACCTGTCCGCTTTAAACACATTCATCATTGTTCCAAAATTCAAAATGCTGACCCTACAGCAACTTCTTCCCATACTGGGCAAGGAGTATTGGCTGGTGACTCTAGATCTCAAGGAGGCATACCTGCACGTCCCCATACGACCAAATTGCAGAAGATACCTCAGATTTCTTGCAGGATCAGAGCATTATCAATTCTCAGCATTGCCCTTTGGCTTATCTACTGCGCCCAGAGTGTTCACGAAATGCCTGGCATCAGTAATCGCTCACTGCAGGCTTCAGGGAATCCAAATATATCCATACCTGGACGACTGCCTGATACAAGCGGACAACAAAAACAAGCTAACAGAAGACTTACAAAGAGTCATTTGCTTACTGCAAGCCCTGGGATATACAGTCAATATAAAAAAGTCAAGACTGATACCATCCCAAAGAATAACCTTCTTAGGTGCAGAATTGGACACCGTAAAACAGATGGCATTCCTAACTGCAGAAAAACAAGAACGACTTCCTCTCTACTTCTTGGCATTAACAAAGCAGAACAAACTAACTGCAAGGAAAGTACTGCAGGCCTTGGGCTTCATGGCATCCTGCATAATCCTGGTCCCTCATGCCAGACTGCATATGAAAAAGCTACAGTGGTACCTGAAGAATTTATGGTCTTAACACAGGCACAGCTTAGAAACCAAAATACCACTAATTCCATGCCTGAAACAAGAGTTCCTATGGTGGGCTCAGGCATGCCAGTCAAACCCAGGTTTGCCCTTCCACAGCATTCAACCAAGCCAAACCATCACAACGGACGCCTCAGACCTCGGTTGGGGGGCCCACATGCTGGACAAGTGCATACAAGGCTTATGGACTCCAGATCAGCTGCACCTGCACATAAATCAAAAGGAAATGCTGGCAGTAAAACTAGCAATCCAGAATTTCAGACCATTCCTCCAAGAAGGGCAGTTGATGATAAGGACAGACAACACCACAGTCATGTGGTACATCAACAAACAGGGAGGCACTCATTCATACCCTCTATGCCGGATGGCACTGGACCTATGGAATATGGCTCTGAGCTACAACATTCAGTTACAAGCAATTTTTGTACCGGGAAAAGAAAACATCCTATTTTAAGCAGAACTACCTCGGATGCTCACGAATGGATGCTACACCCGGACATCTTCAAGGTCATCACAAAGAAATGGGGACTGCCACAAATAGACCTATTCGCATCCCCACTCAATCACCAGCTCAAGAAATTCTGCACAAGGACGTACCACCCACTTGCTTGAAAGGTGGACTCTCTATCCTTCAGTTGGAAAGGCCTGACAGCATATGCGTTCCCATCTCTTCCTTTGATGCACAAGGTGCTATTGAAAATCAAAGAGGAACGTCCAAGGATCATTCTGATAGCTCCAGACTGGCCAAGACAACATTGGTACCCATTACTGAGGAGCATGTCTCGGGGGAAAATGTGGACACTACCCCTGATTCCTTTGCTGTTAACTCAGAGCGGCTACAACACCCTGCATCCAAACCTGAAAACTCTGCAGCTGACTGCCTGGAACATTACATAAGAGCAACTAACCCAGATTTATCCCAAAGGGTTAAAGACATTATCCTTGAGGCCCGCAGACCCTCAACAAGAAGGAACTATGCAGGAAAATGGAAAAGGTTTCTCACTTGGAGTACTGAAAGGGGAAAAGATGTGTCAAAGGTAGACATTGCCAACATCCTGGAGTATTTGGCAGAGCTTTTCCATACAGGCCTGTCCTATTCCTCCATCAAGATACATGCATCAGCTATTTCTGCAGAATACAGCTTTGATCCCCCTGTCTTCTCGCATCCTCTACTCAGGCAGTTTCTGAGAGGAATTAAAAATGTAAAACCTCCTAGGAAACCACCATTACCAGCATGGGACTTGAACTTTGTGCTAGAAAAATTGACACTCCCCCCTTTCGAACCAGCAGCAACAGCAGATCTTCAACACCTATCCTGGAAAACTGCTTTTCTGCTGGCAATTACCTCAGCAAGAAGGGTTTCTGAGCTACAGGCTTTAATGGCAGTACAACCCTTCCTAATCTTCCATCAAGATAGAGTGTCCATGAGAACAAATCCTACATTTATGCCTAAGGTGGTATCCAGAGTGTCTTTAAACCAGGCAATCCACCTACCTACCTTCTTCCCCAATCCACAGAACAGGGGGCAAAGACTGCTGCATACTTTGGATGTACATCGCTACTACCTGGACAGAACCAAGGGCAATAGAAAAACTGACAAGCTTCTGGTAGCATATGCAACAGGAAGGGAAGGAAAAGCAATTTCAAAACAGACAATCTCCAAGTGGATAGGAAATTGCATTAGATTCTGTTACCATGGAAAGCAAACTCCACAGAACATAAGGCCTCATTCTACAAGGGCTACAGCCACTACCACAGCTTTCTTACGAGGAGTGGCTACCAAGGACATTATAGAGGCTGCTACTTGGACCTCCGTGCATACATTTGCCAAGCATTATAACTTACCTTTATACTCTAGATCCCTAGCAGGGTTTGCCACTGCTGTTTTGCAAGGGATCCTAACTACACCATAATTTCCTCTTCCTCCTCCCCTAGTTTGGCTATGGTATTCTACCCATTTGTAAGGACTGCAGATGCATCCTTGAAGGACATAGTACAGTTTTGTACCTACCATAAATGTAGATGTCCGAACAGGAATGCATCTGCAGTCAGGATTACCCACCCTCCTTCCCCTCTGTGGTATTCCTAGGGTATTTGCCCACCTAATAGCTAGCTGGGGGGGGATCTCTTATGGTGTATTTGTTTGTATATATGTACATACATGCTTATTTTTTGTGTTTGCCTTCTACTATTTGGAAACATTGGCATTTATCCAAAATTTAGCTATCCAAGAGGGCAACTGGCATCTGGGGCAAGAAACACTGAGGAAAATGGCGTCGGCTGATGCCTTTATACCCGAAGAACTGCAGCTATGACGTCGGGTGAAGTGCGACACCAGCCGAGGCCAGACTCAGACTTTGGAATCCGGCCGACCGAAGGGCTGCCTGACGACAGGACAACCCATTTGTAAGGACTGCAGATGCATTCCTGTTCGGACATCTACATTTATGGTAGGTACAAAACTGTACTTTACTTCCAGATTGTGCGTAAAATAAAGATTTACAAGAGTTAATGCATTCTGCAAACCAAGTTAGTAAGCATACTTTGCAGTGTGGCTTTGATGCCCTAGAAGCACCTTTCAGGGCTGCAGTCACTGGGTCTATACTGAGAAGGCATGCTTGGCTGAAGGAACAGACATTGCCAGATCATGTTGGATCAAAATTACTAGATGCTCCTTTAAATAAGGACCATTTTGCACCAAAGCAGAAGAGTTTCTTAAAAAGATGGAAGAAAACGCTAATTCTATGCAAACTGTTAAAGAATTCTTACAAGTGCAGCTACCTAGATTCAGTAGGCATTAGCCTTCTTAAAACTGGTCCTTTCCAGCCCCTTCCAGGCCTTCCAAACCCAGGGGAAACAGGCCACCCAGACTACACTCTCAGGGTATGCAGAGATCTAAGCAATGGAGTGCTCCCACCTCAAAAACGGAGTGGTAAGCTGCCCCCTTATGGTTGGATCCCAGGGGTACAGATTCTACTTCCATTCACTGCCAACCCCAAGCGGGTTTCCAGACCTTTCTCCAAACCAATGGGCAGAGGCTCAAAAGCAAGTACTTTCCCTGCTCAATGTCAGAGCTATTCACCCTGTTCCAGTAGACCAAAGGGGGCAGGGTTTCTATTGCAGACCTTTCCTGGCACCCAGAAAAGAGGGCTCTTGGTGCCCAATCCTGGATCTATCAGTTCTGAACACCTTTCTGGTGGTCCCAAAATTCAAGATGCTTACCCTGCAAGAGCTTCTCCCTATGCTAGCCAGCCAAGGATGCCTGATTAGTCACTCTAGACTTAAAAGAAGCTTATCTGCACATCCCCATAAGAGAGTCATGCAGGAAATATCTACGCTTCAGGGCAGGTTCTCTGCACTTCCCTTTGGCTTATCTACTGCACCCAGAGTATTCACAAAGTGCCTGGCTCCAGCCATTGCATATTGCAGGCAGAGAAATGTCCAAATTTTTCCATACTTGGGTGATAGCCTGATTCAGGAGGACAGTCAGGCATTGCTACTTCAGCACCTGGCATTTGTAAAAAGCCTTCTCACTTCATTGGGGGGGTACACCATCAACGAAAATAAATCACAACTGGTGCCCAGTTAAGATTGTATTCCTGGGAGCAAGCTTGGATACAACTTCCCAAATGGCATTTCTCACTCCAGAAAAACAGGTCTATCTGACCAACTACTTCAAACAAATGGCCACCAGAACCCTGCTATCTGCAAGGAAAGTACTGCAAGCCCTAGGGTTCATGGCCTTATGTATTCTAATTCCGTATGCTAGACTGCATATGAGGAAACTTCAGTGGTACTTAAAAAGCCTTTGGTGCCAACATTCTCAGGACCTGGAAACAATCATTCCGATCATACCTTGGCTAAGAGCAGAGTTCCTTTGGTGGGCAGAAGCATGCAACCACAGCAAGGGACTGCCTTTCACTCAACCCCTCGCCACCCAAACCCTGACAACAGACGCATCAGACTGTGCATGAGGGGCCTCACATGGCAGGCAAATGCATTCAGGACCAATGGAGCCCAGGCCAAATCCTCCTGCACATCAAAAAGTGATGCTAGCTGTACAGAATGCTCTAACAGCCTTCAAATACCTAATCCTTCCATGACTGCTGCTGATAAAAACAGACTATGCAGATGTTCTTCATCTCACATTGCTGCAGTCCTGACACTTGGGTAGTCCGCTGTCCCAGTCGGCCCGAATACCAAAGTATAAGGCTGACGTCGGTCAAGGCACATTAGTCTGACGTCAGGACGTCAGGGTACAAATGCACATGACCGACGTCATTTCCTCAGTCTTTTTTGCCGCATGGTCCGATGCAGAAGCAGTTTTGCAAATGCAGGTTGGCGTTCTGAGATTTTCCGAAGTCGGAGTTTCAGACCGAATCCAAGTTGGCTAAGTACCCGTTAGAATATTTTGTTTTTTTCTTGCCTCAGTATTTTACCGGATGTCAGAAAAAGTGAATAACTGTATTTCTTGTGGGAAACAGATACCTCATAGGGATTACCATACCTTGTGTATACCTTGCTTAGGGCCTGAGCACGACGTTGTTGGCTGTCGCTCTTGTGCTAGATTTAACAAACGCACTATAAAGAAGATTAGATTGTGCCAGGTTAGTTTTGGGAAGCGGTGTAATTATAAAATGCCGTCGGATGCTCAGGCGCCCGGCCGTCAAAAAGCGCAAGGACAAAACAGCAAAGCCTAGGCTGGAAGAACCGTCCGTGCGGACGCCGGTTCTTTAGAGGGCTCGGTGGAGCCAGAGGTTCAGCCAGAAATTTCTTTGGAATCCCAGGAGAGACTTTATTACTGCAAGATGTGACCTCTCAGGAGGTAGGCCAGGCGGAAGGGCTTCTCAGGTAGCTGTTCTTCCCTCCCTTCCTAAGGTGGTTAGGCCCTCCCTGCTGTTTCCAAGGCTTCTCCCAGGGGCAGGCCAGGTTTTGTTTCAGGTGTTACCCCTAGTTCTTCAGGGTCTGTACCTAAGAAGCATATGCTTAAGATGGCAGAAGATTTGATTACAATGATTAGAGGTTCTATGCCCCCTCCTGATAAGAGGCCTAGGGTGGAACCTGAGCTTGGGAGTTTTGAGCAGTGTTCGGATGCTTCTGAGTCTTCGGCTGAAGACTTGCAGGAGTATTCCCTTACTCTGATTCTGATATAGATGATTCTACTCCTTGGCTTCTCCTCCTGAGGATTTTTCATTTTCAGAGACTCTTCATTCCATGAGGGAGCATTTTAAATGGGAAGGTCAGGATTTCTCTGATTCCAGGAAAAGGCTTAGGGAATTTTTGTTTCTACCCCAGCATAGGCCTTTAGCTATACCTCCTGTTCTAGATGTGGTGGAGGATGTTTTGCAGAGGCTTCTCTGAACCCTGATTCTTTGCCTCCTGCTCCAGTTAAACCGATAGATATTATAGGGTGCCTGAAGCTCATAAGTATCTTTTAAGAGTCCTAGGGCAGACCCAGAAACTGTTTCTCAGGGGCCTAAAGGTGTTAAGGCTTCTGTTGTTAAAAATCCTGTTCCTCCTGATAAAGAGGCGAGGGCTTTGGATAGATGGGGAAAGAAAGTGTATACTTCTTCCACTTTGGCCATGAGAGCTTTGAATTGCCAGTTTCACATGTTGAAATACCAAAATTATCTCCTTTCACAATTAAAGTCTAAGGTAGATGCTTTGGCGGAAGGTATTGAGTGTAAAGAGTTGCAGGATTTAGTTCATGTTTCTGAACAGGTGGGTAAGCATTCTTTGCAATGTGGTTTTGATGCTGTGCAGGCCTCTTCGAGGGTGGCTGCCACTGGTTCGGTTCTTCGCAGGCACGCCTGGCTGAGGGATCAGAATTTAGCTGAGCATGTGAAGACAAGGATTTTAGATGCTCCTTTACAATCTGATGTGTTGTTTGGTTCGCCTGTGGAAGCAGTTCTAAAGAAAATGGAAGACAAGGCTAAGTCTATGCAGACTGTTAAAGATTTTTGCAGGTTCAGCCTCCAGTTTAGTAGAAATTGGCCTACCAAGGGGTGGACATATCCTGCTTATGATTCCCAGTCTAGGGGTAGGTCTAGACGTGGTAGGGGCAGAGCTCAAGGTTCTTTTAGGCCTAGAACAGGAGTTCACCTGCTCAGTCTTCTGGTGAGGGCAGGGGTCAGTCCTTTCGTAAACAGACCCAATGACCTGCCTTTTCAGCTGCCAGAATCTCGTCTGGCAGCACCTTTGGGAGGAAGGTTGGCACTTTTCAAAGAAAACTGGAGTTTAATTACCCAAGACAGATGGGTATTGGATATCATTCACCACGGTTACAGGTTTTATTTCCATACCTTGCCTCCTTTCAAAGGCATGCCAGACATTCCTCCTCAACAAAGGAAAGAGGCTCACAGGCAAATTTCTCTGTTGCTCCAAATAGGGGCCATTCAGCCGGTTCCTGTGCCAGAAAGGGGCCTAGGATTTTATTCTCGCCTGTTCCTAGTACCAAAAAAGGGGAACACGTGGAGACCAATTTTGGATCTGTCTATCCTCAACACTTATCTGGACATTCCCAAGTTCAAAATGTTGACGTTACAACAGCTTTTACCTCTGCTGGGCAAAGATCACTGGATGGTAACTTTGGATCTCAAGGAAGCTTACCTTCATGTTCCTATCAGACTAATTTGCAGGAAGTATCTGCGTTTTCGAGCTGGGAATTCTCATTATCAGTTCTCTGCATTGCCCTTTGGCTTATCTACTGCCCAGAGTATTCACAAAGGTTCTGGCTCCAGTGATAGCTTTCTTCAGGCTAAAAGGAATACAAATCTATCCTTATTTGGACGATTGCCTGCTTCTGGCTCAAGGAAGGGCGTGCTTCTTCAGCATTTGGAATATGTGATAGCAGTGCTAAGATGCCTAGGGTATTCTGTGAACGAAATAAAGTCCAGTCTAGTACCCTCTCAAGACATGTGCTTTCTGGGTGTGAGACTGAATACAGCAACCCAGATGGCCTTTTAACCCCGGACAAACAAAAGAATCTTTCTCTTTACTTCCATCAACTATCTCATCAGTCCGGGCTGACTGCAAGGACAGTCCTTCAAGCCTTAGGGTTCATGGCATCTTGTATTCTGGTACTTCCCAATGCCAAACTGCATATGAGGAAGCTACAATGGTATCTCAAAATGTATGGACACAGCACTGCCAGGATTTGGACACTGTCATTCAAATAATACCTTGCATTCAAAAGGAATTTCTGTGGTGGGCTCAGGAATGTCACCTAAACAAGGGACTCTCTGTGACCCGGCCAGAGGCGAGTCAGATTCTAACGACAGATGCCTCAGACACAGCTTGGGGAGCTCATCTGAATGGAAAGTGGATACAAGACAAGTGGCCTGCCAGACTGCAGCATCTACATATCAACATGAAGGAGATGTTAGCAGTCCAGTTTGCATTACTGGCTTTCAAGGATTTACTTCTTCCAGGGCAGGTGTTGATTCTAACAGACAACACAACTGTCATGTGGTACATCAACAAACAAGGGGGAACACATTCTTATCCTCTATGCAGGCAAGCAATGATTTTGTGGGAGACTGCGTTAAGCTTGCAACTGAATCTTCAAGCAAGGTTTCTGCCAGGAGCACAGAACTCCTTAGCAGATGTGTTAAGCAGGCAAATCATGGATCCACAGGAGTGGAAACTGGATCTTCATGTATTTCAGACATTGACAGTGTCCTGGGGAACTCCAGACATAGATCTGTTCGCTTCTCCACTAAACCACCAGCTGCCAAAGTTTTGCACGAAAAGGTTTCATCACACAGCCTGGAAAGTGGATGCTCTTTCTTTCAGTTGGAAAAATCTTCATGTGTATGCCTTTCCACCTCTGCCTCTCCTCCCAAAGGTACTCCTAAAGGTCAGACAAGACAAGCCAAGGATGATTTTAATAGCTCCAGATTGGCCTCGGCAGCACTGGTACCCATTACTGAGGAGTCTGGTACGGAAGCCTCCATGGCCCTTACCTTTGATTCCACACCTATTGTCTCAGAAGGACGGGCATCTACTCAATGTCAAGCTTCACTCTCTTCATCTAACAGCCTGGCATATTCTGTTTTGAACCATAGCAGGTCTCAGCTTCCTCAACAAGTTTTGAATGTGATTATGGAAGCCAGAAGACCTAGTACAAGGAAAGTGTACGCAGGAAAATGGAAGAGATTTTTATTTTGGTGTGCAGCAAGGGTTTTGGATGTTTCTGAGCCAAATTTGAGTGTGGCTCTTCAATATCTTACTGAGTTATTGGACAAAGGTTTGTCTTTCTCTTCCATTAAGATTCATGCTGCAGCAATTTCAGCTCACTATGATTGTGACCCACCATTGTTTTCTCATCCTTTGTTCAAGCAATTTCTTAGAGGGGCAAAGAATATAAGACCCCCACGTAGAGCTCCTACTCCTGCTTGGGACCTCAATTTTGTGTTGGAGAAACTCACTCTACAACCTTTTGAGCCTGCAGCTACTGCTGAATTGAAATATTTGTCATGGAAGACTGCTTTTTTGTTAGCCATTACCTCTGCAAGAAGGGTGTCTGAATTGCTGGCCCTTATGGCGGTTGAGCCTTTCCTGATTTTTCATAAGGATAGGGTATCTTTACGTACTAATCCTTCCTTTATGCTTAAAGTGGTTTCTAGTGTGGCTTTAAACCAAACTATTCATTTACCTACCTTTTATGCAGATCCCCAAAATAAGGGGGAAAAGATTTTGCACACTTTAGATGTACACAGGCAATTACGTTATTATTTAAGCAGGACTAAGGATTTTAGGCAGTCTCAGCAGTTGTTTGTTTCTTTTGCTTTGAGTTCTCAGGGTAAGCCTGTGTCAAAACAAACTATTTCTAAGTGGATTGGGTTTTGCATTACTTTCTGTTACTCCCATCATGGCAAGGAGATTCCAGCTGGGATTAGGCCTCATTCCACTAGGGCTACTGCCACTTCAACAGCATTTCTAAGGGGGGTGGCAACTAAGGATATTTTGGAGGCAGCTACTTGGAGTTCAGTGCATACCTTCTCTAAGCATTACCACCTTCCTCTCTACTCTAAATCTAGGGCTGATTTTGCCACTGCTATTTTACAGGGCATGTTGTCAGCTCCTGCTTCTTTGTGATTTGCCATCCTCCCTTACCTCTGCTTTGGGATTCTACCCAAGTGTCAGGACTGCAGCAATGTGAGATGAAGAACATAGTACAGTTTTGTACCTACCATAAATGTAGATGTTCGAAGATCCACATTGCTGCAGTCCAATTTACCCTCCCTCCTTCCCCTCTGTGTTTAGGGGTGGTTGTGTGGGTAGGATTGTACCTTTCTGACTTTGTATATATTGTATATATATTTGGTACAGGGGTGTTTGGTGTGTTGTTGTTTTTTGGTTTGGCCTTATCTTTTTAGGGTCTTCTGACATCTGGGGCAAGAAAAGACTGAGGAAATGACGTCGGTCATGCGTATTTGTACCCTGACGTCCGACTAATGCGCCTTGACCGACGTCAGCCTTATACTTTGGTATTCGGGCCGACTGGGACAGCGGACTACCCAAGTGTCAGGACTGCAGCAATGTGGATCTTCGAACATCTACATTTATGGTAGGTACAAAACTGTACTTTATGTGGTACAGAAGCAGGGAGAAATCATTCCTACCAGCTCTGCAGGTTAGCCATGGCCCTGTGGAACACAGCCTTGAGCAACCAAGTGCATCTACAATCTCAATTCCTGCCAGGCAAACAAAATTCACTGACAGACTTTAGCAGAAATCTCCTAGACCCACATGAGTGGAAATTGGAGCCCAGCACCTTCAACCTTCTAATCCAGAGGTGGGAGACACCGGAGGTGCACCTCTTTGCCTCCCCCGAGAACCACCAGTTGAGCAAATTCTGCACCAAGAACCCTCGCAGCAGGGCCTGGAAGGTGGATGCCCTATCCTTCAGTGGAAAAACCTCTCAATTTATGCCTTCCCCCCTCTGCCCCTCCTCTCAGAAGTACTACTCCACAAGATCAAACACGACAAGGGCAGTTCTTATTGCCCCAGACTGGCCACATCAGCACTGGTACCCACTCTTACATAGTCTGACAACAGTGCCACTCTGGCACCTTCACCAGACTCCTACCCTGTCTCAGCAGGAGGGACAGATTTTGCATCCACAATTGAAAACCCTAAACCTTGCAGCCTGGCTTATCCCCTGAATACACTACCAGCAACCCTCAGCAAACCGGTGCTGGATGTCATTCATTAAGCCAGAAGGCCTAGTACTAGGAAATCCTATGCTGAAAAGTGGAAAATGTATTGTTCTTGGAATCAGTCTCAAGGAAAGGACACAGCAGTGCCCCTTCTTAACTCTTATCCTGGATTACCTAGCAGAGCTACTCCACAGAGGCATATCCTTCTCCATTAAGATTCATGCCTCTGCCATCTCACCTCATTATAATACTGAGCCACCTTTATTTTCTCACCTCTCATCAAACAGTTCCTGAGAGGGGCTAACAACTTAAGGCCCCCTAGGAGAGCACCCACCCCTGCCTGTGACCTTAACTTTGTAATGGAAAAGCTCACTATTCCCCCTTTTGAACCTGCTGCTTCAGCAGATAAACACCTTTTAGCCATCACTTCAGCAAGAAGAATGTCTGAGTTACAGGCGCTAATGCCTGTGGAACCCTTCATTATTTTCCACGCTGACAGGGTTTTCTTCAGGACTAACCCACCTTTTATGCCTAAGGTGGTGTCCAGTGTGGCTCTAAACCAATCCATCCATTTGCCAACCTTCTTCCCTAATCCTCGGAATAAAGGGGAAGGGATCCTGCAGTCCTTGGATGTGCACAGACCGCTCAGGTTCTACCTTGACAGGACTTAAACCTGTCAGAGAATCAGACCCAGCTGCTAGTTAGCTTTGCTACAGGGGCAGAGGGAAAGGCCATTTCAAAACAAAGCATTTCTAAATGGATAGCACACTGCATCCATTTCTTCTACTGCAAGCACCATGGAAAATCTACCCCACAGGAGATCAGACCACATTCCACTAGGGCTACTTCCACCTCTACAGCATTTCTCAGGAGAGTCCTTACCAAGGACGTTCTGGATACTGCAACCTGGAGTTCTGTACACACCTTCAAGCATTACCACTTACCTGTTTTTTCTAATCCAGAGCTGGATTTGCTACAGCTGTCTTGCAAGGCCTGCTAGCCAGCCCTAACACTTCTTGACTGCCTCCACCCTTCCTCAGCTTTTGGAATCAACCCAAGTGTGATGACTGCAACAGTGAAACACAAAGAACATTGTACAGTTGTGTACACGTACATAAATGTAGATGTTCAGGTGTATTCACTGTTGCAGTCCTGGATGTTCATCGTGCATACAGCTGCAGTCATTACATATGGGTTATCCTGCTGTCAGGCGGGTCCTCGGTCGGCCGAATTCCAAAGTCTAGGTCCGGCGTCGGTTGTCGTCACTTTTTACCTGACGTCAGTGCGGCAGGGGTATAAAAGAGGCAGCTGACGCCATTTTCTCCAGTCTTTCTTGCCGCGCGGTGCCCGAAGCAGAAGCAGTTTGCAAGTGCCGGTCGGCCAGCTCCTGAGATTTACGAAAGTATTTCAGCCGAAGTCTTCTTTAAAGCTAAGTACCCCGATGGGGAAACTTTTTTCTTGCCTCAGACCGATGTCAGACAAAGTTAATAATTGCATTTCTTGTGGGAAGCAAATACCGCATAAGGATTTTCACTCTTTCTGTATACCTTGCTTAGGGCCAGACCACAAAGTCTCGGCCTGCCGTTTTTGTGCTAGGTTCAACAAGCGCCGGGCAGAGTTCGGCCTTCATTATTTTGGCAAAAAATGTAATTATATCATGTCGTCGGATACACCAACGCCAGTTTTAAGCAAAAGACGCAAAGACAAGGACCAACATCCGAGGTCTGCACCGAGTACTGAGACCACGCTTAGGCTGACTACCGGTTCTCCGGTTCTCAGTGAGGTGCCTACGCAGCCCCTGACTACCGATGAAACTATTTTACCGGTGACTTCAGTACCTGAGGTCGCAGGCTCCTCTGTCTCCATTCCCACTGCAAATACTGACGCCACTCTTGGCGGGGAAACTGAAAATTTAGTGAGGCCTACCATTTCTGAAGACGTCTTCAGGCCTACCACCTTCTCTATTAAATCCCTCACTAAATCTAAAGCTGCCATGAAAACTAAAAAACAGGGTCCTCAGACCTCCTCTCAAGGCCCCATGCCTAAAAAAACAGATGCTTAAAATGGCTGAGGATTTGATAACTCTCATCAGGGGTTCTCAACCCCCCTCTGACAAAAGACCCAGACTGGAGGAAGACTACCCTTCCTCATACCAGGCTTCTATTACTTCAGACCATTCTGAGGACCAGGATTATGCCTATTCCCCTTTTGAAGACTCTGATGCCTGAGGAGTATATTCCCTCGGTCTCCCCACCCTGAGGACTACTCCTTTGGGGAAACCCTGCATACATTGAGGGAGCACTTCCACTGGGAAGGCCAAGATTACTCAGATTCCAAGAAAAGGCTCAGGGAATTTTTATTGCTCCCCCAGCATAGGCCCCTGGCTATCCCTCCAGTTTTAGATATTTTGGATGATGTGTACGCAGAAGCCAGTCTTAACCCAGATTCTTTACCTCCAGCCCCTGTTAAACCAGACAGGTATTACCGGGTTCCTGATTCTCACCAGTTCCTTTATAAAAGCCATACTGCTGACCCAGAAACAATTTCACAGGGTCCCAAGGGAATAAAGGCCTCTACTGCCAAAAACCCTTTACCTTCAGAGAGAGATTCCAGAGCATTAGAAAGGTGAGGGAAAAAGGTGGGGAAAAAGGTGTAGACATCTGCCACTTTAACCATGAGGGCATTAAACTGTCAATTTCATATGTTAAAGTACCAACACTTTTTGTTATCTCAGCTGAAAAGCAAAATGACACAAACAGAACAACCAGATTTGAAAGAGTTGCAGGATTTGTTGCATGGAGTAGAGCAAGTGGGTAAACATACCTTGCAGTGTGGTTTTGATGCTTTAGAGGCCTCATGTAGAGCTGCTGTCACGGGGTCTGTCGTACGTAGGCATGCTTGGCTCAAAGAGCAAACCTTACCAGATCATGTCAAAGCAAAGTTATTAGATGCACCACTTCAAACAGATGTATTGTTTGGTGTTAAAACTAAGGAGGTACTAAAGAAAATGGAGGAAAAAGCGAAATCTATGCAAACAATGAAAGATTTCTTGCAGGTGCAACCGCCACGCTTCAGCAGAAACTGGCTTTCAAAAAATTGGTCCTTTCCAGCCACGGACAGACCTCAAAGGGGCAGATACAGACGCCCATGGGGTAGAGGACAACCTCAAGGATCTTACAGAGCTAGACAGTGGCAAGCACCAACCCCAAGAGGTGGAGAAGATAGATCACAGTCATTTAGAAAACAGACACAATGACTTCCCCCTATGCCTGCCAAGCAAAGCTATAATGGCAGCACCTTTGGGCGGAAAACTGGCATTATTTTCAAAAAAACTGGCACATTGTTACAAAAGACAAATGGATTCTGGACATTATAGACCGAGGCTACAGGTTCCAATTTCACACCCTTCCAAAAATGAGAGGCTTGCCAAACCTGCCACAAAATCAATGGGCAGAGGCACAAAGACAAATTTCCGCTCTCATGGATATGAAAGCAATTCAAGAGGTACCTGCAAAAGAACATGGTCAAGGTTTTTATTCCAGACTATTTCTGGTACCAAGGAAGGACAAAGATTGGAGACCCATCTTAAACCTATCCATCCTAAACACATATCTACAGGTGCCAAAATTCAAGATGCTCACATTACAGCAGCGTCTTCACATGCTGGGCACGGAGTCTTTGCTGGTAACGTTGGACCTCAAGGGGGCATACCTGCATGTCCCTATCAGACAAGATTGCAGAAGATACCTCTGATTTCTTGCAGGTTCAACTCATTACCAATTCTCTGCATTGCCCTTTGGCTTATCTACTGCGCCCAGAGTGTTTACAAAATGCCTGTCATCAGTAATTGCCTTCTGCAGACAACAAGGAATACAAATCTACCCATATCTGGACGACTGCCTGATCCAAGCGGACAGCAAGTACATTCTATTGCACCATCTGGCGTTTGTAATAAAACTGTTAAACTACCTGGGATGCACAGTGAACAAAAAGAAATCAAAACTAATACCTTCTCAACAGATAATTTTCCTGGGTGCCAGCTTAAATACAACCACCCAGATGGCCTACCTCACGCCAGACAAACAAGGGCAACTGTCTCAATACTTCAACAAAATGGCAACTTTCACCAGACTAACTGCAAGGAAAGTCCTGCAGGCTCTGGGATTCATGGCATCTTGCATCCTACTAATCCCATGTGCAAAGCTGCATATGAGGAAACTACAATGGTACCTAAAAAACTTAGGTCTCAACACAGCCACAGCTTGGAAACAATTATACCACTCATTCCATGCCTTCAAAAGAAATTTTTGTGGTGGGCTCAAGCATGCCAAAGAAACACAGGTCTCCCTTTGTTTACCTCAAGCAACTCAAATCATTACAACGGACGCCTCAGACTATGCCTGGGGAGCACACATGGTAGATCATTGCATTCAGGGAAGATGGTCCCAAAAAGAGAAGCACCTACACATCAAAAGGAGATGCTAGCAGTGCAAAATGCTCTTATGACCTTCAAAGACCTACTCCATCCAGGCCAGCTATTGATAAGGACAGACAACACCACAGTCATGTGGTACATAAACAAATGGAGGAACTCATTCATACCCCCTGTGCAGGCAAGCCATGACCCTGTGGAACACAGCACTGGAATTACAAATTCAACTACAGGCACAATTCCTGCCAGGGAAGGAAAACACACTGGCAGACAACTTAAGCAGAAATATGACAGATCCACACAAATGGAAGTTGCATCCTCAAGTCTTCTCAAAGATAACTCAGGCATGGGGACAGCCAGACATAGATCTATTTGCTACCCACAGAAATTACCAGTTGGAAAAATTCTGTTCAAGGACCTATCATCCACAGGCCTGGAAAGTGGACGCACTCTCTTTCAATTGGACAACATTGACAGTCTATGCCTTCCCGCCTCTTCCTCTACTGACCAAAGTTCTATTAAAAGTCAGAGCAGAGAGGCCAAAAATGATTCTCATTGCTCCAGACTGGCCACGACAGCACTGGTATCCTCTCCTAAAGAGCCTGACACACTCACCACCATGGATCCTACCTCTAGTTCCTCTTCTGTTGTCCCAGCACAACTACAAAACCCTTCACAGCCAGCTCAAAACCCTGAATCTAGCTGCATGGAGAATACCTTAATTTCCCAACAGACTCTCCTCTCCAAGGAGGTGCAGGATGTCATCTTGGAGGCCAGAAGACCCTCTACTAGAAAAGCCTACACTGCCAAATGGAAACGATTTTGTTCCTGGAATCAAGAAAGGGGCCAGAATCCTTGGGTAATAAATATACCTCAAATTTTACAATACCTAGCTGAGATGTTAAACAGTGGCCTTTCCTTCTCCTCCATCAAGATCCACGCTTCAGCCATTTCTGCACAATACAATATAGATCCTCCTTTATTGTCACATCCTCTATTAACGCAGTTCCTCAGAGGGGCAAAAAATATAAAACCCCCACGGAAAACACCAGTCCCAGATTGGGACCTCAACTTCATATTGGAAAAGCTGACCCTGCCTCCCTTTGATCCGGCTTCTTCAACAGAGCTACAATACTTGTCGTGGAAAACAAGCTTCCTTCTGGCTATTACCTCAGCACGCAGGGTTTCGGAGCTACAGGCCCTCATGGCTGTGCAACCATTCATCATTTTCCATCAGGACAGAGTTTCCTTACAAACCAACCCTACCTTCATGCCAAAGGTAGTATCCAGTGTAGCTTTGAATCAGACTATTCATTTACCTACCTTTTATCCAAATCCACAGAACAAAGGGGAGAGACTACTACATTCCTTTGACATTCACAGACAACTTCGTTATTACTTGGACAGAACAAAGTCATTCAGGAAATCTGAGCAGCTCTTTGTGTCCTATGCTACAGGTGCTCAGGGAAAGGCTATTTCCAAACAGACAATTTCAAAATGGATAGCCCACTGCATAAGCTTTTGTTATTCATTTCATGGAAAATCTGTGCCTGTATACATCAGATCCCACACCACCAGGGCTACAGCTACTTCTGCAGCTTTCCTCAGGGGGGTTCCTACCAAGGACATTTTGGAAGCAGCTACCTGGAGTTCAATGCACACTTTCTCCAAGCACTACCACCTTCCACTATACTCAAAATCTAGAGCGGGCTTTGCCACAGCAGTCCTGCAGGGCATCCTAGCCCCTCCTAGTTTCACTTAGTGCCTACCACCCTTACTTAGCTTTGGGATTCTACCCATCTGTAATGACTGCAGCTGTATGCACGATGAACATAGTACAGTTTTGTACCAACCATAAGTGTAGATGTTCGAGTGCTCATACAGCTGCAGTCCAGGTTACCCTCCCTCCATCCCCTTGCTGGCTAGGATCCGAGATCGGATCCGTATCCCAAAGGTTGCAGACAAATGAAGATACCTACTCAGATGGAACATTATGGTGAGTACATAACTTCTTATTTTCCCTTCCTCCAGCCTCCTGGATTTCACTATCCTTTCTATCTCTCCTCTGTATGGCCATTTTTACTGGCAGTGGTATTTACTTTTTACTGGTGGTGGTCCCCACCATATATTAGCTTCCTATTTGGGGGCTCCTGACATTTGGGGCAAGAAAAACTGATGTAATGGTATCTGCTGCCTGTTTTATACCCCTGACAAAATGACGTCATGGAAGAAGCGAAAGCATCCGACGCAGAAATCCCAAGACACTGTTATTCGGGCCGACTGAGGGCTACCTGCAGGCAGATAATTCAAGTGTGATGACTACAACAGTGAATACACTCTAACATCTACATTTATGGTAAGTGTACACAACTGTACTTTTTCTTTGAGGACTAACCCTTTCATGCCTAAAGTGGTATTTGAATTTACTTTTAGCTAAACTCTCCATCTCCCCATTTTCTTGAACCTAAAAATGAGAGAGAGAGGGGATGCTCTGTACCTTCAAGGTCTGCAGAGAACTCGTACGATATACCTAGACAGAACTACATTTTTCGGGTCTTGTGATCAGTTCATTTCTTGAAGGGAAGAACTGAAAAACCTGTGTCTAAAAAGGCACTCTGGTTTCCTCGCATCAGACATCCCAGAATATGCTGACCAATTAGTTGCTGACATTTTAGTGTATTATCTACCTGTGTCCTTGTGGTCTGTGTTGCGACTGAAGTCTTTGGGTTCGCTTATTTAGTCGTCCCCCCCACGACTTTGCATTAAAACTTGTCCTGTCACCACCCCAACCTTGCAGGTAAATTTGTCCCACTCCTCCAACTTGGTAAGTAAACTTGACCTGTCCTTAAAACCTCCTCTGATAAACTTGGTCACTCATCCCTCGCTGTCACTTCCCTGACTTGCCCAGTAAACTTGGTCAATCGTCCCTCGCTCTCACCCCCTCCCCCACCCACCGACTTGTCTGGTAAATTTGGCTCATGTCTTCCTGACATGGCCAGTAAACTTGGCTCATCATTGTCCCCCTCCCCAACCTTTAATGGTAAACTTGGCTCGTCATTGTCCCCTACCCGACCTTGAATGGTAAACTTGGCCTGTCATCTTCCCTCCTGGACTTGGCCTGTGAAGTTGACCTGTCACCCCCCCCTTTGACTTTGCCTGGCACCCCAGCACCCCCCCCCCCACATACACTTGGTAAAATTTACCTAAGTGTCTGACCCTCTCTCTGGACTTTTTTGTATGATATGTACAGTACTGTCATTGTTTGAGCATGTTCTTCCTGTGTCTGTGCCAGATGTTTAGAAACTGCCACACTGAAGTAATGTTTGCACTTTCACACAATACTAATGCCTGTCTGGAGGTAGGATGTTTTAGCTAGTCTTTGCTAGAAGATATTTTGCAGCCCTTCACTTCCCAGTAGTAACTGTTTTGCTTTGGATTCGTCCAGAATGTTTTGATTTGCCATTACAGTTGGGAGTCTTTCCGTTAAAAAGATGGTGTACACGTTAAGATAACTGTATGAACAGATATGCTGGGAATACTGTTGTATAATTTCCACTTGTTTCCATTTTAGGGCATTTTCTCTATAGTTAAAAATTTGTTTTGCAGTGGAGGTAAATTAGTTCTGATTTTCTTGGTATTAGGGAATGGTTTCAGTTTTGAAGAAAGAGGAAACCAATGCTTGGAGGTTTGACAGTCTGACACTACAAATGTGGTGTGAATCTTTCCAAGAACAAGGCCAGCAATTGGCCATCTCAGGGAAAAGGTCAGTTTTTAGAGAACTGTCTGTACCAAGAAGATTTAAAAAGATGGATAAACCCAAATGATGTTCTTCATCTCACATTGCTGCAGTCCTTACATATGGGTAGTCCGCTGTACTCGGTCGGCCCGAATACCAAAGTATTAGGCTGACGTCGGTCAAGGCGCTTAAAACTGACATCAGGACGTCAGGGTACAAAAGCGCATGACCGACGTCATTTCCTCAGTCTTTTTTGCCGCGTGGTCCGATGCAGAAGCAGCGTTGCAAGTGCCGTTCGGCGTTCTGAAATTTTTCGAATTCGGAGTTTCAGACCGAATCCAAGTTGGCTAAGTACCCGTTAGAATATTTTGGTTTTTCTTGCCTCAGTGTTTTACGGATGTCAGAAAAAGTGAATAACTGTATTTCTTGTGGGAAACAGATACCGCATAGGGATTATCATTCTTTGTGTATTCCTTGTTTGGGGCCTGAGCACGACGTTGTTGGGTGTCGCTTTTGTGCTAGGTTCAATAAACGCACTATTAAGCGAAGGTTAGATTGTGCTAGGCTGGTCTTTGGGAAGCGGTGCAATTATAATATGCCGGATTCTCCGGCCCGCTTCTGCGAAGAAGCGCAAAGACAAAGCAGTTAAACCCAGGCAAGATGAGTCCGTTCTGGACGCCGGTTCTTTAGAGGCTTCAGTGGAACCGGTGGTTCCGACGGAGACTTCTCTGGAGTCTCAGGGGGAGACTTTGATTTTGCAGGAGGTGGTCTCTCAGGAGGCAGGTCAGGCTGAAGGGGCTTCTCAAGTTACTGTAATCCCCTCCCTTCCTAGGGTGGTTAGGCCTTCTCCTTCCGATGTCCTTCATGGATGCATCTGCAGTCATAACAACTGGGTTGTCCTGTCGTCAGGCAGCCCTTCAGTCGGCCGGATTCCAAAGTCCGGGTCCGGCTTCGGCTGATGTCGCACTTCACCCGACGTCATCTCTGTTGGTCTTCGGGTATAAAAGCATCAGCCGACGCCATTTTCTTCAGTCTTTCTTGCCGCGTGGCGCCCGAAGCAGAAGCTGTTCGCAAGTGCCGGTCGGTCGGATCCAGAGATTACTTCTACCGAGTACTACTTCGAAGACTTCTAAAGCTAAGTACCCCGTTGGGGACTCTTTCTTGCCTCAGCCGATGTCAGAAAAAGTTAATAATTGTTTAACCTGTGGGAAACAAATACCTCATAAAGATTTCCACTCTTACTGCCTGCCTTGCTTAGGCCCAGCCCACGACGTAGCAGCCTGTTCGTCCTGTGCTTCTTTCAACCGACGAACGCTTAGACGTCGGTCGGAGTTTGCAGAACAGTTTTTCGGCCGAAACCGAGAAAACTGATCAAAATATAGCTGAATCTATCTCTACAACTGAGGTCCCTGCTAACACTCTTGAATCGGCCTCAGAAATTTTACCCACTACGGTGCTTACCACTGACTTATCAGACACCATTCCCTTGGATGTCTCTACCCCAGCACGTGGTGCTGCTAGGCCTCCAGCAGCCATGTCCATTAAGGCCTTCGCCAGGGCTAAAGCAGCCAAGACTACTAAAACAGTGCCTGTTAAACCCCCCTCAACCAGGCCCTCTTCCAGTTCTCAAATGCTTACTTTGGCAGAAGATTTAATTTCATTAATTAGAGGATCTCAATCTCACTCCAGACAGGGCCTCTCAGCCCCCAGAGAAGAGACCTGGCAGAGCCCCATGAGCCAGTGTCCTCTGATGATTCTGCTGATGAATCAGACATAACTGACCAGCCAGAGGCTCCTTTCTCCAATTTTGAAGATTCTGATGCTGAAGAATCCATTCCAGCTGCTTCCCCACCAGAAGAATTCTCCTTTGGGAAACCTTACATGCCATGAGAACAGTTCCAATGGCAGCAACAGGATTTTTCAGACTCCAGGAAAAGACTTAGGACCTTTTGCACCTTCCACAGCACAGGCCCTTAGCTATACCTCCTGTTCTCTCTGTGGTGGATGATGCTTTCAATGATGTCTGCTCCGCTCCAGATTCTTTACCCCAGCCCCTGCCAAACCAGACAGATTTTACAGGGTGCCAGATACTCATCACCACCTTTACAAGGCCCCTCTTGCAGACCCGAAACTATTTCCCAGGGTCCCAAGGCAGTTGCGCGACCATAGCTAAAAACCCTGTTCCTTCTGAAAGGGAAGCAAGGTCATTAGACAGATGGGGTAAAAGGTTTACACTTCAGCCACTCTCTCAGCTAGAGCTTTAAACTGTCAGTTTCACATGATACAATACCAAGAGTTTATGCTTGATCAGTTAACTAAAAAGCTAACCACTGATGAATCTCTTGATAAGAAATATGTATTAGAAATGGTAAATAACATACAGCAAGTTAGTAACCATTCTTTAAAATGTGGCTATGATGCACTGGAGGCTTCATTTAGATCAGCCATGACTGGCACTGTAATTAGAAGGCATGCATGGCTAAAGGAGCAAGCTTTACCGGATCATGTTAAATCTAAATTGCTAGATGCTCCTATGGATAAAACAAGTTTGTTTGGTACACCTGCCCAGCAGGTTATGAAGAAAATGGAAGAAAAGGCAAAATCAGTCCAGACAGTTAAAGATTTCTTGCAGGTTCAACCCCAAGGTTTAGCAGGAACTGGCCTGCCAAAAATTGGTCCTTTCCTGACTCCACAAGACCTCAAAGGGGCAGGAATAGACGCTCCAGAGGCAGAAACCAATCCAGAGGAGGTGCCTACAGAGGGCGACAGTGGCAAGGTAACAACAGAGGCACAGACTCAACACCTGCCACTACATCAACACAGCCACAGTGACTTAATCCTAAACCCGCCTACCAGGGAACAAATAGCAGCTCCTCTAGGCGGAAAGCTAACCTTATTTTCAAAAACTGGCACCACATAACAAAGGACAAGTGGATTTTACGAACCATAGATCAAGGTTACCGGTTCCACTTCCACACTTTACCAGACAAAAGAGGAATGCCAAATCTACCTCCAAATCAAAAGACAGAGGCTCTACAACAGATAATGGAGTTAGCAAACATGAGAGCTGTGGAGAAAGTGCCAACAGCAGAGCAAGGAAAGGGGTTCTACTCCAGACTATTCCTAGTTCCAAGAAAGGAAAAAAGTTGGAGACCAATCCTAGACCTGTCCACCCTGAATACTTACATCATTGTCCCAAAATTCAAAATGCTGACCCTACAGCAACTTCTTCCCATGCTGGGCAAGGAGTGTTGGCTGGTAACTCTAGATCTCAAGGAGGCATACCTGCACGTCCCCATTCGACCAATCTGCAGAAGATACCTCAGATTTCTTGCAGGATCAGAGCACTATCAATTCTCAGCATTGCCCTTTGGCTTATCTACTGCGCCCAGAGTATTCACAAAATGCCTGGCATCAGTAATCGCCCATTGCAGACTACAGGAATTCAAATTTATCCATACCTGGACGACTGCCTGATACAAGGAGACAACAAAAGCAAGCTGACAACAGATTTACAAAGGGTCATTTACTTGCTTCAAGCACTGGGATACACAGTCAATTTACAAAAGTCAAGACTGATACCATCCCAGACAAGGACTTTCCTGGGAGCGGAATTGGACACAGTAAGACAAATGGCATTCCTAACTACAGAAAAACAAAAGAACTCCCTCTTTACTTCTTGGCACTAACAAAACTGAACAAGTTAACAGCAAGAAAGGTACTGCAGGCCTTGGGTTTCATGGCATCATGCATAATCTTGGTTCCATTTGCCAGACTACATATGAGAAAACTACAGTGGTACCTAAAGAATTTATGGTCCCAACACAGACACAGCCTAGAAACGGAAATCCCACTAATACCATGCTTAAAACAGGAGTTCCTATGGTGGGCTCAGGCATGCCAGTCAAACCCAGGCCTGCCCTTTCGCAAGGGTCAAGCAAGCCAGACCATCACAACAGATGCTTCAGACCTAGGATGGGGCATATGCTGGACAAATGCGTGCAAGGATTGTGGACACAGGACCAACTTCACCTGCACATCAACCTAAAAGAAATGCTGGCAGTAAAACTGGCAATCCAAAAGTTCAGACCATTTCTCAAGGAGGACCACTTGATGATAAGGACAGACAACACCACAGTCATGTGGTACATCAACAAACAGGGAGGCACTCATTCTTACCCCTATGCAGAATGACTTTGGAGCTGTGGACCCTGGCACTCAGCTACAACATCCAGTTACAGGCAATATTTGTGCCAGGAAAGAAAACTCTCTAGCAGATATGTTAAGCAGGACCACATCGGATGCCCACGAATGGCAGCTGCACCGGATATCTTCAAGACCATCTCGAAGAAATGGGGAATGCCTCAGATAGATCTATTCGCATCACCTCTCAATCACCAGCTCAAAAATTCTGCACAAGGACATTCCACCCACTAGCATGGAAAGTGGACTCGCTCTCCTTCAGCTGGAAAGGCCTAACAGCATATGCATTCCCACCTCTTCCCTTGATACACAAAGTACTACTAAAAATCAAGGAGGAACGTCCAAGGATAATCCTGATAGCTCCAAACTGGCCAAGGCAGCATTGGTACCCACTGCTGAGGAGCATGTCTCGGAACAATATGTGGCCAATTCCCCTGATGCCTTTGATGCTAACTCAGAACAACTTCAGCACCATGCATCCAAACCTAAAAACGCTGCAACTGACTGCATGGAACATCACATAGCAGCTGCTAATACAGAGCTTTCACAAAGAGTTAAAGACATTATTCTTGAAGCACGCAGGCCTTCAACTAGAAGGAATTATGCTGGGAAATGGAAAAGGTTTGTCATTTGGAGCTCTGAAAGAGGAAAAGATGTATCAAACATAGATATGCCTAACATTCTGGAGTATCTGGCCGAACTACTTCATTCAGGCCTGTCCTACTCCTCCATCAAGATTCATGCATCAGCTATTTCAGCAGAATACAGCTTTGATCCACCTGTTTTTTCACACCCTTTGCTCAGGCAGTTCCTCAGAGGAATCAAGAATGTAAAACCTCCAAGGAAACCACCATTGCCAGCTTGGGACTTGAACTTTGTGCTAGAAAAATTGACACTATCACCTTTTGAACCAGCAGCAACAGCAGACCTACAACACCTGCCATGGAAAACTGCTTTCCTACTGGCAATTACTTCAGCAAGGAGGGTTTCAGAACTACAGGCCTTAATGGCAGTGCAACCCTTTCTAATCTTCCACCAAGATAGAGTGTCCATGAGGACTAATCCTACATTTATGCCTAAGGTGGTATCCAGAGTGTCTTTAAACCAGGCAATCCACCTGCCTACCTTCTTTCCCAACCCACAAAACAGAGGGAAAGAATACTGCATACCTTGGATGTACATAGACAGCTACGCTACTACTTGGACAGAACAAAAATAGCAGAAAGACTGACCAACTTTTCGTAGCCTATGCAACAGGAAGGGAAGGAAAAGCTATTTCCAAACAGACAATCTCCAAATGGATAGGAAATTGCATACGATTCTGTTACTCCTTCCATGGAAAGCCAATTCCACAGAACATAAGACCTCATTCTACAAGGGCAACAGCCACTACCACAGCCTTCTTACGAGGAGTGGCTACCAAAGACATTATTGAGGCGGCTACTTGGACCTCCGTGCATACATTTGCCAAGCATTATAATTTACCTCTATATTCCAGATCCCGAGCAGGGTTTGCCACTGCTGTTCTGCAAGGGATCCTAAACACACCATAATTTACTTTTATCCTCCTCCCCTAGTTGGCTATGGTATTCTACCCAGTTGTTATGACTGCAGATGCATCCATGAAGGACATAGTACAGTTTTGTACCTACCATAAATGTAGATGTCCGAATTGGATAGCATCTGCAGTCAGGATTGCCCTCCCTCCTTCCCCTCTATGGTACTCCTAGGGTGTTTACCCTTCTAATAGCTAGCTAGTGGGGGGATTTCTTTCATGGTGTATTTGTTTGTATTTATGTACATACATGCTTATTGTTGTGTTTACCTCTATCTTTTGGAAACATTGGCATCTATCCAAAATTTTTTAGCCTTCTATAGGGCTTCTGGCATCTGGGGCAAGAAACACTGAAGAAAATGGCGTCGGCTGATGCTTTTATACCCGAAGACCAACAGAGATGACGTCGGGTGAAGTGCGACATCAGCGAAGCGGACCGACTTTGGAATCCGGCCGACTGAAGGGCTGCCTGACGACAGGACAACCCAGTTGTTATGACTGCAGATGCTATCCAATTCGGACATCTACATTTATGGTAGGTACAAAACTGTACTTTTCCAAGGCTTCTCCCAGAGGCAGGCCAGTTTTAGCTTCTGTTGGTGTCACTCCTAGTTCAGCAGGGTCTGTGCCTAAGAAGCACATGCTTAAAATGGCAGAAGATTTGATTACTCTGATTAGAGGTTCTTTGCCCCCTCCTGATAAGAGGCCTAGGGTGGAGCCAGAGTTGGGAAGTTTTGAGCAGGCTTCGGATGTTTCAGAGTCTTCAGCTGAAGACTTGCAGGAATGTCCTTCATGGATGCATCTGCAGTCATAACAACTGGGTTGTCCTGTCGTCAGGCAGCCCTTCAGTCGGCCGGATTCCAAAGTCCGGGTCCGGCTTCGGCTGATGTCGCTCTTCACCCGACGTCATCTCTGTTGGCCTCCGGGTATAAAGGCATCAGCCGACGCCATTTTCCTCAGTCTTTCTTGCCGCGTGGCGCCCGAAGCAGAAGCTGTTCGCAAGTGCCGGTCGGTCGGATCCAGAGATTACTTCTACCGAATACTACTTCGAAGACTTCTAAAGCTAAGTACCCCGTTGGGGACACTTTCTTGCCTCAGCCGATGTCAGAAAAAGTTAATAACTGTTTAACCTGTGGGAAACAAATACCTCATAAAGATTTCCACTCTTACTGTCTGCCTTGTTTAGGCCCAGCCCACGACGTAGCAGCCTGTTCGGCCTGTGCTTCTTTCAACCGACGAACGCTTAGGCGTCGGTCGGAGTTTGCAGAACAGTTTTTCGGTTCTGATTTTGCGTACATTATGCCATCGGATCCTCCGACTACCCAATCTGCCAAAAAACGCAAAGATAAAGACCGACATTCGCGGTCCGCGGTTTCGGCCGAAACCACGGTTAAGCAAACCGCGAGTGTCTCGGTTTCAGCCGAAACCGAGAAAACTGATCAAAGTACAGCTGAATCTATCTCTACAACAGAGGCCCCTGCTACCACTCTTGAATCGGCCTCAGAAATTTTATCCACTACGGTGGTTGCCACTGACTTATCAGACACCATTCCCTTGGATGTCTCTACCCCAGCACGTGGTGCTGCTAGGCCTCCAGCAGCCATGTCCATTAAGGCCTTCGCCAGGGCTAAAGCAGCTAAGACTACTAAAACAGTGCCTGTTAAACCCCCCACTACCAGGCCCTCTTCTAGTTCTCAAATGCTTACTTTGGCAGAAGATTTAATTTCATTAATTAGAGGATCTCAATCTCACCCAGACAGGGCCTCTCAGCCCCAGAGAAGAGACCTAGGGCAGAGCCCCTGAGCCAGTGTCCTCTGATGATTCTGCTGATGAATCAGACATAACTGACCAGCCAGAGGCTCCTTTCTCCAATTTTGAAGATTCTGATGCTGAAGAATCCATTCCAGCTGCTTCCCCACCAGAAGAATTCTCCTTTGGAGAAACCTTACATGCCATGCGAGCAGTTCCAATGGCAGCAACAGGATTTTTCAGACTCCAGAAAAGACTTAGGACCTTTCTGCACCTTCCACAGCACAGGCCCTTAGCTATACCTCCTGTTCTCTCTGTGGTGGATGATGCTTTCAATGATGTCTGCTCCGCTCCAGATTCTTTACCCCAGCCCCTGCCAAACCAGACAGATTTTACAGAGTGCCAGATACTCATCACCACCTTTACAAGGCACCACTTGCAGACCACGAAACTATATCCCAGGGTCCCAAGGCAGTAGCCGCGACCATAGCTCAAAACCCTATTCGTTCTGAAAGGGAAGCAAGGTCATTAGACAGATGGGGTAAAAAGGTCTACACTTCAGCTACTCTCTCAGCTAGAGCTTTAAACTGTCAGTTTCACATGATACAATACCAAGAGTTTATGCTTGATCAGTTAACTAAAAAGCTAACCACTGATGAATCTCTTGATAAGAAATATGTATTAGAAATGGTAAATAACATAAAACAGGTTAGTAACCATTCCTTAAAATGTGGCTATGATGCACTGGAGGCTTCATTTAGATCAGCCATGACTGGCACAGTGATAAGAAGGCATGCATGGCTAAAGGAGCAAGCTTTACCGGATCATGTTAAAGCTAAGTTGCTAGATGCTCCTATGGATAAGACAAGTTTGTTTGGTACACCTGCCCAGCAGGTTATGAAGAAAATGGAAGAAAAGGCAAAATCTGTTCAAACGGTTAAAGATTTCTTGCAGGTTCAACCCCCAAGGTTTAGCAGGAACTGGCCTGCCAAAAATTGGTCCTTTCCTGACTCCACAAGATCTCAAAGGGGCAGGAACAGACGTTCCAGAGGCAGAAACCAATCCAGAGGAGGTGCCTACAGAGGGCGACAGTGGCAAGGTAACAACAGAGGCACAGACACAACCACTGCCACTACATCAACACAACCACAGTGACTTAACCCTAAATCCGCCTACCAGGGAACAAATAGCAGCTCCTCTAGGCGGAAAGTTAACCTTATTTTCAAAGAACTGGCACTTCATAACAAAAGACAAGTGGATTTTACAAACCATAGATCAAGGTTACCGGTTCCACTTCCACACTTTACCAGTCAAGAGAGGAATGCCAAATCTACCTCCAAATCAAAAAACAGAAACTCTACAACAGATAATGGAGTTAGCAAACATGAGAGCTGTGGAAAGAGTGCCAACAGCAGAGCAAGGAAAGGGGTTCTACTCCAGACTATTCCTAGTTCCAAGAAAGGAAAAAAGTTGGAGACCAATTCTCGACCTGTCCACCTTAAATACATACATCATTGTCCCAAAATTCAAAATGCTGACCCTACAGCAACTTCTTCCCATGCTGGGCAAGGAGTGTTGGCTGGTAACTCTAGATCTCAAGGAGGCATACCTGCACGTCCCCATTCGACCAATCTGCAGAAGATACCTCAGATTTCTTGCAGGATCAGAGCACTATCAATTCTCAGCATTGCCCTTTGGCTTACCTACTGCGCCCAGAGTATTCACAAAATGCCTGGCATCAGTAATCGCCCATTGCAGACTACAGGGAATTCAAATTTACCCATACCTGGACGACTGCCTGCTTCAAGGGGACAACAAAAGCAAGCTGACAACAGATTTACAAAGGGTCATTTACTTGCTACAAGCACTGGGATACACAGTAAATTTACAAAAGTCAGGGCTGTTACCATCCCAAACAAGGACATTCTTGGGCGCGGAATTGGACACAGTAAAACAAATGGCATTCCTAACTACAGAAAAACAAAAAGAACTCCCTCTTTACTTCTTGGCACTAACAAAACTGAACAAGTTAACAGCAAGAAAAGTACTGCAGGCCTTGGGCTTCATGGCATCATGCATAATCTTGGTCCCATTTGCCAGACTACATATGAGAAAACTCCAGTGGTACCTAAAGAATTTATGGTCCCAACACAGACACAGCCTAGAAACAGAAATCCCACTAATTCCATGCTTAAAACAGGAGTTCCTATGGTGGGCTCAGGCATGCCAGTCAAACCCAGGCCTACCCTTTCGCAGATGTCAAGCAAGCCAGACCATCACAACAGACGCTTCAGACCTAGGATGGGGGCCCACATGCTGGACAAATGCGTGCAAGGATTGTGGACACAGGATCAACTTCACCTGCACATCAACCTAAAAGAAATGCTGGCAGTAAAACTGGCAATCCAAAAGTTCAGACCATTTCTCAAAGAGGGCCAGTTGATGATAAGGACAGACAACACCACAGTCATGTGGTACATCAACAAACAGGGAGGCACTCATTCATACCCCCTATGCAGAATGACTTTGGAGCTGTGGACCCTGGCACTCAGCTACAACATCCAGTTACAAGCAATATTTGTACCGGGAAAAGAAAATACTCTAGCAGACATATTAAGCAGAACCACATCGGATGCCCACGAATGGAAGCTGCACCCGGACATCTTCAAGACCATCTCAAAGAAATGGGGAATGCCTCAGATAGATCTATTCGCATCACCTCTCAATCACCAGCTCAAAAAATTCTGCACAAGGACATTCCACCCACTAGCATGGAAAGTGAATTTGCTCTCCTTCAGCTGGAAAGGCCTAACAGCATATGCATTCCCACCTCTTCCCTTGATACACAAAGTACTACTAAAAATCAAGGAAGAACGTCCAAGGATAATCCTGATAGCTCCAAACTGGCCAAGACAACACTGGTACCCACTGCTGAGGAGCATGTCTCGGAACAATATGTGGCCAATACCCCTGATGCCTTTGATGTTAACTCAGAACAACTACAGCATCATGCATCCAAACCTAAAAACGTTGCAACTGACTGCATGGAACATCACATAGCAGCAGCTAATCCAGAACTCTCCCAAAGAGTTAAAGACATTATTCTTGAAGCACGCAGACCTTCAACAAGAAGAAACTATGCTGGAAAATGGAAAAGGTTTGTCATTTGGAGTACTGAAAGAGGAAAAGATGTGTCAAACATAGATATGCCTAACATTCTGGAGTATCTGGCCGAACTTCTTCATTCAGGCCTGTCCTACTCTTCCATCAAGATACATGCATCAGCTATTTCAGCAGAATACAGCTTTGATCCACCTGTTTTTTCGCATCCTTTGCTCAGGCAGTTCCTCAGAGGAATCAAAAATGTAAAACCTCCAAGGAAACCACCATTACCAGCTTGGGACTTAAACTTTGTGCTAGAAAAGTTGACACTATCACCCTTTGAACCAGCAGCAACAGCAGACCTACAACACCTGTCATGGAAAACTGCTTTCCTAGTGGCAATTACTTCAGCAAGGAGGGTTTCAGAACTACAGGCCTTAATGGCAGTGCAACCCTTCCTAATCTTCCACCAAGACAGAGTGTCCATGAGGACTAATCCTACATTTATGCCTAAGGTGGTATCCAGAGTGTCTTTAAACCAGGCAATCCACCTACCTACCTTCTTTCCCAACCCACAAAACAGAGGGGAAAGAATACTGCACACCTTGGATGTACATAGACAGCTACGCTACTACTTGGACAGAACAAAAAGTAGCAGAAAGACTGACCAACTTTTTGTAGCCTATGCAACAGGTAGGGAAGGAAAAGCTATTTCCAAACAGACAATCTCCAAATGGATAGGAAATTGCATACGATTCTGTTACTCCTTCCATGGAAAACCAATTCCACAGAACATAAGACCTCATTCTACAAGGGCAACAGCCACTACCACAGCCTTCTTACGAGGAGTGGCAACCAAAGACATTATTGAGGCGGCTACTTGGACCTCCGTGCATACATTTGCCAAGCATTATAATTTGCCTCTATATTCCAGATCCCGAGCAGGGTTTGCCACTGCTGTACTGCAAGGGATCCTAAACACACCATAATCTACTTTTATCCTCCTCCCTAGTTGGCTATGGTATTCTACCCAGTTGTTATGACTGCAGATGCATCCATGAAGGACATAGTACAGTTTTGTACCTACCATAAATGTAGATGTCCGAACTGGATAGCATCTGCAGTCAGGATTACCCTCCCTCCTTCCCCTCTGTGGTACTCCTAGGGTGTTTACCCTCCTAATAGCTAGCTGGTGGGGGGGAGTCTTTTATGGTGTATTTGTTTGTATATATGTACATACATGCTTATTTTTGTGTTTACCTCTACCTTTTTGGAAACATTGGCATCTATCCAAATTTTAGCCTTCAAGAGGGCTACTGGCATCTGGGGCAAGAAACAGAGGAAAATGGCGTCGGCTGATGCCTTTATACCCGGAGGCCAACAGAGATGACGTCGGGTGAAGTGCGACATCAGCCGAAGCCGGACCCGGACTTTGGAATCCGGCCGACTGAAGGGCTGCCTGACGACAGGACAACCCAGTTGTTATGACTGCAGATGCTATCCAGTTCGGACATCTACATTTATGGTAGGTACAAAACTGTACTGTACTCTCCTTATTCTGATTCTGATGCAGATGATTCCACTCCTTCTGCTTCTCCTCCAGAGGATTTTTCTTTTTCAGAGACACGGAACATTTTAAGTGGGAAGGTCAGGACTTCTCTGATTCTAGGAAAAGGCTTAGGGAGTTTTTGCTGTTACCCCAGCATAGGCCCTTGGCTATACCCCCTGTTCTGGATGTTGTGGAAGATGTGTTTGCAGAGGCTTCACTTAATCCTGATTCTCTGCCTCCTGCTCCTGTTAAACCGGATAGGTATTACAGGGTGCCTGAGGCTCATAAATATCTTTATAAGAGTCCTAGGGCGGACCCAGAAACTATTAGTCAGGGACCTAAGGGTGTCAAGGCCTCTGTTGTAAAAAATCCGGTTCCTCTAGATAAAGAAGCCAGAGCTTTGGATAGATGGGGAAAGAAGGTCTATACATCTTCTACCTTAGCTATGAGGGCTTTGAATTGCCAGTTTCATATGTTGAAATATCAAAACTTTCTTCTTTCTCAATTGAAGTCTAAGGTGGATGCTCTGGCGGAAGGCATTGAGTGTAAAGAATTACAAGATTTGGTGCATGTCTCTGAACAGGTGGGTAAGCATTCATTACAGTGTGGTTTTGATGCTGTGCAGGCCTCGTCTAGGGTGGCTGCCACTGGCTCAGTTCTTCGCAGGCACGCCTGGCTGAAGGATCAGAATTTATCTGACCATGTTAAGACAAGGATTTTGGATGCTCCTTTGCAGTCTGATGTGTTGTTTGGTTCACCTGTGGAGTCAGTCTTGAAGAAAATGGAAGACAAGGCTAAGTCTATGCGGGCTGTTAAAGATTTTTTGCAAGTTCAGCCTCCGAAGTTTAGTAGGAATTGGCCTGCTAAGGGGTGGACGTATCCTTCTTATAATTCTCAGTCTAGGGGTAGATCTAGACGTGGTAGGGGCAGAGCTCAGAGTTCTTTCAGGCCTAGAACAGGGAGTTCACCTGCACAATCTTCGGGTGAGGGCAGGGGCCAGTCCTTTCGTAAACAGGCCCAATGACCTACTTGTTCAGCTGCCAGATCCTTCTTGCCTGGCAGCACCTTTGGGAGGAAGGTTAGCACTCTTCAAGGAAAATTGGATGTTGATTACCCAAGACAAATGGGTATTGGATATCATACACCAGGGTTACAAGTTTTATTTCCATACCTTGCCTCCTTTCAAAGGCATGCGGACGTTCCTCCTCAGCAAAGACTAGAGGCTCGCAAACAAATTTCTCTACTACTTCAAATAGGGGCCATACAACGAGGCCGTCTGCCAGAAGTGGGCCTAGGATTTTATTCTCGCCTGTTTCTAGTACCAAAGAAAGGAAACACGTGGAGACCAATTTTGGATTTATCTATCCTCAACACATATCTGGACATTCCCAAGTTCAAAATGTTGACGTTACAACAGCTTTTACCTCTGCTGGGCAAAGATCACTGGATGGTGACTCTGGATCTCAAGGAGGCTTACCTTCATGTTCCTATCAGGCCCAGTTGCAGGAAGTATCTGCGTTTTCGGGCTGGGACTTCACATTATCAGTTCTCTGCATTGCCCTTTGGCTTATCTACTGCGCCCAGAGTGTTCACGAAGGTTCTGGCTCCAGTGGTAGCTTTCTTCAGGCTAAGAGGAATACAGATCTATCCTTATTTGGACGATTGCCTGATTCTGGCCCAAGAAAAGGACGAACTTCTTCATTTACAGTATGTGATGGCAGTGTTAAGATGCCTGGGGGATTCTGTGAACGAAATAAAGTCCAGTCTAGTACCCTCTCAGGACATGTGCTTTCTGGGTGTGAGACTGAATACAGCATCCCGGATGGCCTTTTTGACCCCGGACAAACAAAAGAATCTTTCTCTTTACTTCCACCAGTTGTCTCGTCAGTCCAGGCTGACTGCAAGGACAGTCCTTCAAGCCTTGGGGTTCATGGCATCTTGTATTCTGGTACTTCCCAATGCCAAACTGCATATGAGGAAGCTACAATGGTATCTCAAGAATGTATGGACACAGCACTGCCAAGATTTGGACACTGTCATTCAGATAATACCTTGCATTCAAAAGGAATTTTTGTGGTGGGCTCAGGAATGTCACCTAAACAAGGGACTCTCTGTGACCCGGCCAGAGGCGAGTCAGATTTTAACGACAGATGCCTCAGACAAAGCTTGGGGAGCTCATCTAAATGGAAAATGGGTACAAGACACGTGGCCTGCCAGACTTCAACATCTACATATCAACTTGAAGGAGATGTTAGCAGTCCAATTTGCATTGATAGCTTTCAAGGATTTACTTCTTCCAGGGCAGGTGTTGATTCAAACTGACAACACAACTGTCATGTGGTACATCAACAAGCAAGGGGGAACGCATTCTTATCCTCTATGCAGACAAGCAATAATTTTGTGGGAGACTGCTCTCAGTTTACAGCTAAATCTTCAGGCAAGGTTTCTGCCAGGAGCACAGAACTCCTTAGCAGATGTGTTGAGCGGACAAATTATGGATCCCCACGAGTGGAAGTTGGATCCTCATGTATTTCAGAGATTGACAGTGTTATGGGGAACTCCAGACATAGATCTGTTCGCTTCTCCACTAAATTACTAGCTGCCAAAGTTTTGCACAAAAAGGTTTCATCCCACAGCTTGGAAAGTGGATGCTCTCTCATTCAATTGGAGCAATCTTCACGTGTATGCCTTTCCACCTCTGCCTCTCCTCCCAAAGGTACTGCTGAAGGTCAGACAGGACAAGCCAAACATGATTTTAATAGCTCCAGATTGGCCTCGACAGCACTGGTACCCATTACTGAGAAGTCTGGTACAGGAGCCTCCATGGCCTTTGCCTTCGATTCCTCACCTGCTGTCTCAGGAGAACAGTCATTTACTCAATGTCAAACTTCATTCTGTACATCTGACAGCCTGGCATATTCTGTTTTAAACCCTGGAGGGTCTCAGCTTCCACAACAAGTTTTGAATGTTATTTTGGAGGCCAGAAGGCCTAGTACAAGGAAAGTTTACGCAGATAAATGGAGGAGATTTTTATTTTGGAGTACGGCAAAGGACTTTGATGTTTCTAAACCTAATTTAAGTGTTGCGCTTCAATACCTTACTGAGTTATTGGACAAAGGTTTGTCCTTCTCCTCTATAAAGGTTCATGCTGCAGCAATTTCTGCTCACTGTGACTGTGACCCACCATTATTTTCTCAGCCTTTGTTTAAGCAATTCCTTAGAGGGGCAAAGAATATAAGACCCCCACGTAGAGCTCCTACTCCTGCTTGGGATCTCAATTTTGTGTTGGAGAAACTCACTCTACAACCTTTTGAGCCTGCAGCATCGGCAGAGTTGAAATATTTATCATGGAAGACTGCTTTTTTGTTGGCCATTACCTCTGCGAGAAGGGTTTCTGAATTACAGGCCCTTATGGCAGTTGAGCCTTTCTTAATTTTCCACAAGGATAGGGTGTCTTTGCGTACTAACCCTTCTTTTATGCCTAAAGTGGTTTCTAGTGTGGCTTTTAAACCAAACTATTCATTTGCCTACTTTTTATGCAAACCCCCAAAATAAAGGGGAAAGGATTTTGCACACTTTGGATATACACAGACAGTTGCGATATTATTTGAGCAGAACTAAAGGGTTCAGGCAGTTTCAGCAGTTGTTTGTTTCTTTTGCTTTGGGTTCTCAGGGCAAACCTGTTTCAAAACAAACTATTTCTAAGTGGATTGGTTTTTGTATTGCTGTCTGTTGTTCCCATCATGGTAAGGAGATTCCAGCTGGGATTAGGCCTCATTCCACTAGGGCTACTGCCACTTCTACAGCTTTTTTAAGGGGGTGGCTACTAAAGATATTTTGGAAGCAGCTACTTGGAGTTCAGTGCATACTTTCTCTTAAGCATTACCACCTTCCACTTTACTCTAAATCTAGGGCTGGATTTGCCACTGCAATTTTACAGGGCATGTTGGCAGCTCCTAATGCTTTATAGTTTTGCCATCCTCCCTTACCTCTGCTTTGGGATTCTACCCATATGTAAGGACTGCAGCAATGTGAGATGAAGAACATAGTACAGTTTTGTACCTACCATAAATGTAGATGTTCGAAGATCCACATTGCTGCAGTCAATACCCTCCCTCCTTCCCTCTGTTGTTGAAGGTGGTGGTGTGGTTTGTGTTGTACATATTGTAAATTTGGTTAGTGCACGGGTGGTTGGTTAGGTTTTGCTGGTTTTTGGCTTTGGCCTTTCTTGTTAGGGCCTTCTGACATCTGGGGCAAGAAAAGACTGAGGAAATGACGTCGGTCATGCGCTTTTGTACCCTGACGTCCTGATGTCAGTTTTAAGCGCCTTGACCGACGTCAGCCTAATACTTTGGTATTCGGGCCGACCGAGGACAGCGGACTACCCATATGTAAGGACTGCAGCAATGTGGATCTTCGAACATCTACATTTATGGTAGGTACAAAACTGTACTTTTTTCTGTTGATGACCTTTCTTCAGATGTCTACAGTTAAGTGTCTTGTACAGCTATAGTTTTGAAGCTTTTCAGTTTCATTACTTTACTGATCTCTAAAACACTTGTGGCATTTTGGTTTGACGCTGTGTGCTCAACTAGTAAATTATTTGATATCACACTTCAGCTGTGTATTGCAAGACTCAAACACTTGATGTTTCTAATTTTCTCTTTATTGGGTAATTTTTTAATTAGATGCTGTCTTAAATGAAGCTGCACGAATCCTGAGATTATTGCATGTAGAGGAACTGAGAGATCTTCAGACAAAAATTAATGAAGCCATTGTAGCAGTCCAGGCAATAATTGCAGATCCCAAAACAGACTACAGATTGGGAAAAGTTGGGAGATGAATACACTTGGAGCTGTTTGAGCTCTCTGGTTTTGCAAAGAAAATCAAGTTTCTAATGCAATTTTGGAAGAACATTTATGGAAAATTTGTGTTTATCTGTTTACGTTATGCTGAAAGACAACCGGAAGAGTAATGCTGACAGTGTGGATTAAGACAACTGGCATCAATGTGAATGCAAACATTGTATGTAAATTTGAAATAAAAGCGGTTAAGTAGTACCTTGGTATCCAGAGCAATGCTTACTCTTCATTTTCTGCTTCCTTACCAGAAATGAGAGTGCATATGCAAGTGTAAGTTTTTAAATGCTTTTTCTTTGCATTGAGTTGTGTAAGATAACATTTTTGTGACATTTTAGTCCCCCTCTGTTATAGATGTAAAAACGTACAGTTGTTTTAGGACTGTAGCATTAATATGTGCATTTTCGGCCACAACTTTTTTCCTGCTTTCCTTTCTTGTTTTCTTTTGTTGTAATTACATTTGCAGCTAAAATTAAGTTGCTGTTTCTTGCTGAAATGCTACAATTTCTTGTGTATGCACTATTCTATATTCCAAACCTGCTATTTTGGAACATTTCTTCCTGTGATTACCCATTTAATCCATTTTAGGATCAAGAGGAACTGGACTTCAGTGTTGGGTACAAGACTGAACACTAGTCTTTGGTGGATGGCAGTCTGTCAGAGTAGGTGTGTGCAGTCACACATGGCATGGTTACCCACATGACGTTAGAAGGTTCACCAGTTCACCTATGGCTTATCTTTGGAGATGTCTAAAAAAAAGAACTCTGCCATAACCGAAACAAGTACATGTGGATATGAAAATTTTATGCAGTAGGCAGCAAGCAGAGAACTTATCTGAGGGACCATGTTTTGTGATGCTAATCACTGCAGCACTCTGCTGCTCAGTTTTAAAGAACACACACACACACACACATATATATATATATATATATATATATATATATATATATATATATATATAGAGAGAGAGAGAGAGCAAGTGCCTTGCTTTGCTACCTTTCTGTTATACAGTAAAGTTTTAAATTTTATATCTCATAGTGTATCAAATCAAAAGGAGTAAAAAGATTTGTATTTGGTTAGGATTAGATATTCGTGTTTCACTGTTGCAGCCATTACATTTGGGTAATCTGCTGGCAGGTTGCCCTCAGTCGGCCTGATTAACAAAGTCTTGGGTCCTGCGTCGGTTGCTGTCCCTTCTATGACGTCTGGTCGTCAGGGGTATAAAACATGGCAGCTGATGCCATTACATCAGTCTTTCTTGCTGTGCGGTGCCCGAAGCAGAAGCAGTTGGCAAGTGCCGGTCGGCAGACTCCTGAAATTTTCATTTTCGAGTTTCAAAACCGAAGTCTTCAACTTAAAGCTAAGTACCCCGTTGGGGTAACTTTTTCTTGCTCCTTACCGATGTCAGTAAAAGTTAATAATTGTATTACTTGTGGGAAGCAAATGCCTCATAAGGATTTTCATTTGTACTTTATTCCTTGCCTAGGCCCTGACCACGATGTACCTTGCTGTCGGTTTTATGCTTTATTTAATCAGCGCACTATCCGTCGTCGGTACATTTTTGCTTCAAAATATTTCGGTTCTCTGTTTAATTATCCTGAAATGACGTCTGTTAGCCATCTGACTACCGTAATACCGAAAAAATGCAAAGAAAGAGACAGGCCATTGAGGTCCAAAACTGCAGACAGCCTTCTCCTAAGCCAGCCGGCAGTTTGCCGGTACTCAGTGAGGCGCTTTCCCAGCCCCTGATGCCCGCTGCTTCTGATTTGCAGGCCTCTACTGAGACCCATTCAGAGTCTGGTATGCCGCGTGATGCTTCACATATGGAACCCGCGGATGTCTCTACCTTGGATGGGTCTGGAGCTGCTGAGCAGGCACCAGCTGCTGAGGGTGTATTCAGGCCTACAGACGTGCATATTAAACACTCCAACTTCAGTGCTAAGGCCTAAATCTTGATCCATGTCTAGAAAACCGATGCCCAGGCCCACACGTTCAGGCCCCTATGCCTAAAAAACAAATTATCAAAACGGCTGAAGATTTAATTGTTCTAATAGGGGTAGTCACCCCCCCCCCTCACCTCCAAGAGGCCTAGGATTGAATTTGACTATGAATCTACTGAACAGGATTCTGTATCTTCTGACTCTTCTAATGATCTGGATGTGTCCATTCCTACTTATTGAGGACTCTGATGCAGAGGATTCCATTCTATTTTGGGGAAACTTTACATACCTTAAGGGAGCATGTCTACTGGGAAAGTCAGGATTTCTCTGAATCCAAAAAGAGGCTTAGAGATTTCTTTTTCTTCCTCAGCATAGGCCTTTGCCTATACCTCCTGTACTAGATATTGTTGATGTGTTTTTGGAATCCAGTATGGCCCCTGATTCCTTGCCTCCAGCCCCTGGCAAACCAGACAGATACTACATGGTTCCTGAGTCCCACAAATTTCTTTTCAAAAATCCTGTTGCAGACCCTGAAACCCTTTCTCAGGGGCCCAAGGGCATTAAGGCTCCTACTGCTAAAAATCTTACCCCTTATGATAGAGACTCCAGGGTGCTGGATAGATGGGGTAAAAAGGTTTATACGTCTGCAACCTTAGCAATCAGGGCTTTAAACTGTCAATTCCATATGCTAAAATGTCAACAGCATATTATGGGACTGCTTAAACAGAAAATGATGTTGATTTCCGACTGTGTGGAGAATAAAGATTTGCAGGATTTATTGCATTCAGCTGAACAAGTTGGCAAACATACTTTGCAATGTGGTTTTGAGTCCTTAGAGGCCTCTTGTAGGGCTGCTGTTACTGGGTCTGTGCTTAGAAGGCATGCTTGGATTAAGGGGCAATCTCTGCCTGATCATGTTAAAGCAAAACTTTTGGATGCTTCTTTACAGCAGGACCGCTTCTTTGGCAATAAGGCTGAAGAAGTTCTAAAAAAGTTGGAAGATATAGCTAAATCTATGCAAACTGTGAATATTTCTTACAAGTGCAACCTCTTAGATTTAGTAGGCATTGCCCTACTAAGAACTGGTCCTTTTCAGCTCCTTCCAGAGCCACTACTGCCAAACCCAGACATTCCAAAACCACCAGGTTTCAGTCCCAAGGGACATTCAGAACTAGGCAATGGGGTGCTTCCACTTTCAAATCTAGAAACAAGGCACCACCCTGTGGTAAACAGTCTCAATGACTTCCCTTTGAATTACCAAGCACTTGCCTCTTAGCCGCCCCTTTGGGGGGAAAACTGGCTCTTCATTCAAGAAACTGGCAACTTATAACCCAGGACAAATGGGTTTTAAATGTAGTGTCCCAGGTATACATATTTCATTTCCACACGCTGCCAACTCCAAACGGATGGCCAGACCTGCCCCCAAATCAGTGGGCAGAGGCTCAGAAACAAGTACTTTCCCTCCTAACATGGGGGCTATTCAACTAGTACCAGAAGAGGAAAAGGGACAGAGTTTATATTCCAGACGTTTCTTGGTACCCAGAAAAGACAAATCATGGCGTCCAATTCTGGACTCGTCTACTCTAAACACCTTTCTAGACTTTCCAAATTTCAAGATGGTGACTCTTCACCAGTTGCTTCCTATGCTACGCAAGGATGCCTGGTTGGCAACTCTAGATTTAAAAAAGGCTTACCTGCATATCCCAATCGGGGAATCTTGCAGAAGATTCCTACTCTTCAAAGTAGGCTGGCTGCATGCATTATCAGTTCTCTGCACTGCCCTTTGGCTTGTCTACTGCACCCAGGGTATTCACAAAGTGCCTGGCTCCAGTAATTGCATTTTGCAGGCAAATAAATATTCAAATATATCCATACCTGGACGATTGTCTAATTCAGACAGAAAACCAGGCCATTCTTCTAAAACATCTGTCATTTGTAAAGACTTCTAACCTGTCTAGGGTACACCATAAACGAAAATAAATCTCAACTGGTACCCTCTCAAAAAATTATATTCCTGGGTGCAAGCTTGAATACAACTGCACAGATGGCTTTAATTACACCAGAAAAGCAAATTCATTTGGTGACTTACTTCAAACAGGCGGCCACAAAAACCCTGCTATCTGCAAGGCAAATACTGCAAGCCTTGGGGTTCATGGCCTCTGCATTCTTCTAATTCCATATACATGACTGCATATGAGGAAACTTCAGTGGTACTTAAAAAGTTTATGGAGTCAACATTGTCACAGCCTGGAAACAATTATTCCTATCATACCTTGCCTGTGCCTAGAGGTACTATGGTGGGCAGAGGCCTGCCACCAAAACAAGGGACTGCCATTCGCACCACCCACTGCCGCCCAAACCCTAACTACAGACCCATCAGACTGTGCATGGGGGGGGGGCTCATCTGGCAGGGAATTGTATTTAGGGCAAATGGAGCCCAAGTCAAATGCACCTTCATATCAATCAAAAAGAAATGCTAGCTGTACAGAATGCACTGACAACTTTCAAGGACTACCTTCATCCAGGACGATTACTGATAAAGACGGACAACACCACGGTTATGTGGTACATAAACAAGCAGGGGGGGGTACACATTCATACCCCCTCTGCAGACTAGCCATGGCATTGTGGAACATGGCCTTGAGCTACCAAGTACAACTACAAGCTCAATTCCTGCCAAGAAAGCAGAATGTTCTGGCAGATGAACTAAGCAGAAATGTCATGGACCCTCACGAATGGAAACTGGAACCACGGATTTTCAACATGTTGAGATGCAAATGGGGTGCCCAGACATAGATCTTTTTGCCTCACCCCAGAACTACCAGTTGGGCAAATTTTGCACAAGAACTGGTCACAAAAAAGCCTGGAAAATGGATGCTCTGTCCTTCAGCGGGAAAGACCCATCAGTCTATGCCTTTCCCCCTCTGCCTTTGCTCTCCAAAGTTCTACTAAAAGTCAAACAGGACAAACCAAAAATGATTTTGATTGCTCCCGACTGGCCTCGCCAACACTGGTACCCACTCCTGCGCAGTGTCACACATTTCTCCATGGCACCTGCCTCAGACACCTTCCTTACTGTCTCAGCAGGAGAACCAAATTCTGCACCCTCCGCTCCAAACATTGAATCTTGCAGCTTGGCTAATCACTTCATCCTTAGCATCCCTCAGCAAACCTGTGGTGGATGTCATTTTGGAGGCGAGAAGACCTAGTACTAGAAAATCTTATGCTGACAAATGGAAAAGATTCTGTGCCAGGAATCAAACTCAAGGGATGAGCACAGCAGTGCTCAATTTACCTCCGATTTTGCAATACTTAACTAAGATGCTTCATAAGGGCCTGTCTTTTTCTTCCATAAAAATTCATGCCTCAGCCATTTCGGCTCATTACTTCTTTCATCCTCTTCTAATGCAGTATCTCAGAGTGGCCAAAAACTTGAGACCACCCAGGAGAGCTCCAACCCCTGCCTGGGAACCTTAACTTTGTATTGGAGAAAGTCACTCACCTCCTTTCGAGCCAGCTGTAACTGCAGACTTAAAATTTCTTTCCTTGAAAACAGCCTTCCTTTTAGCAATCACTTCAGCTAGAAGGATATCTGAATTACAGGCCATTATGGCAGTGGAGCCTTTCATAATCTTTCATGCGGACAGGGTGTCACACAGGACCAATCCACCATTCTTGCCCAAGGTGGTATCCAGTGTGGCTCTTAATCAGTCCATTCGTTTGCCAACTTTCTTTCCCAATCCACAGAACAAGGGAGAGCGGATTCTGCATTCAATGATGTACACGGACAACTTAGATTCTTCTTGGACAGGACTAAATCTCAAAGAAAATCTGAACTGCTGGTAGCATTTGCTGCAGGGGCAGAGGGGAAGGCTATTTCAAAGCAAACCATTTCTAAATGGATAAAACAATGTATTCATTTCTGTTATAAGCACCATGGAAAACATATCCCCCAGGGGATCAGATCTCATTCCACCAGGGCTGCATCTACTTCAGCAGCCTTTCTCAGAGGTGTTCCTATCAGGGATATTCTAGAAGCTGTTACCTGGAGTTCAGTTCATACTTTCACCAAGCATCATCACTTACCAATTTTCTCTAAATCCAGAGCAGGCTTTGCCACTGCTGTTTTGCAGGGCCTTGTAGCTGATCCTAATGCTGTATAAATCCATCCTCCCAACCATAGCTTTGGGAATCTACCCAAATGTAATGACTGCAACAGTGAAACACGATGAACATAGTACAGTTGTGTACACTTACTATAAATGTAGATGTTTGAGTGTATTCACTGTTGCAGTCCTGGTTACCCTCCCTCCAGCCCCGTTTTTCTTTTACTATACCTCTTCTTTTATTATGCTTAAAAGCCTTTTTGTTCTATTTGCTTTTGTTTGGCGCTATATTTTTGTTTCTTTATATATAGCTCCCCATTTGGGGGGGCACCTGACATCTGGGGCAAGAAAAACTAATGTAATGGCATCGGCTGCATGTTTTATACCCCTGACGACCTGACGTCATGAAAGAAGGGATGGCAACTGACGCAGGACCCAAGACTTTGTTAATCAGGCCGACTGAGAGCAACCTGCCAGCAAATTACCCAAATGTAATACTACAACAGTGAATACACTCGAACATCTACATTTATGGTAAGTGTACACAACTGTACTTTGTCAATTTTGGTGCTTTTTACTTTCATTATTTTTTATAAGTTTATGATGTTATGACTCTGATTATTCACTAGAGTATTACACTTCAGATTTCTGCTCCAGAAGGCCCAGCATGAGGCCCAGCTTCCACAACATTTCACCCCTTCCCCTCAAGCCAAGTGGACACTCGCTAATCTGGACATCAGCATGCTTGTGAGGGATGTCCAAGCTCTTTCTTGCTGCAGTACAAGCACGTTTGAGTTACTACATTTCATCAGTCCGTTTGGCTTGACTTCCAGGATATAGTTAAAGTGGGGGTAATATCTTGTTGTATGTTCGTGTGCTTGTTTATATCCTAAGGAGTTTTTATGCATCAGGGCTGTAGCTGTAATTGTTCAAAGTTAATAACTGTATTGCTTATTGCAAAATTCCACATTGACTTTCACAGCTATTGTTTGCCCTGCTTAGGGACAGAGCTCCCTAGTGCATGGGGCCCAACCAGAAGAAAAGTAAACAGCAAGCCAAGTCTCTCCAAGGTAATATGTACCAGAAAAGCTATACACATTGCCTGGGCTACTGTGGTCCAGCCAAGTTGTCTGCTGAGTCCTTGCTAATAAAAAAGAAACGTGTCTTAAAATGAAGGAACCAGAGTAGGCTAGTAGCATTTGCAAAGTTTGAAGGTTACCATAATCTCCGGAGTTTTGGGTCCTCTGCTTCAGAGTCAAGAGGACCCAAAATTGTCTCAGAGTTGGACTGAGTCCTCTGGCTACACCGCTTAAGAGGCATCCACACTTGCATTGAAAATAACATACATGCACTGAAGATAGCATTTTCTCCCAAGCAACAATTTGGTCTAGACACCTTCAGGCATCTGCTTCCAGTTAACTAAATTATAGTAGGCTGTGTTCACTCATTGCTTGTAAGCAAGGACTTCTGTGGTTCTAAAATAGAAGTTGGCTATGTCCTATGGCTTGGAACCCATAATGAGGACACAACTCTCAAAGGGCCGTGGCATAAAAATCTGATTACTTTGCCTCAGTTTGAATTAGGTAGGCTGTCTTCCCATACCTTGCCCACAAAATGTTGAGATGCTACCTTAGGACTTCATTGCAAGAGCTTCATGATAAATGCAGTTTGTGACTGGGAGACTCTGCTGTAAGAGTGCCCCCTCAACCATCCAGTAGTAAGACTACTCTTAATGTTGGGTCAGATGAACTGGCATGTGGACCAGATGTCATCCCATGTTAAGTGCATGTCTGTTTCTCTGCCTCCCCTCCAGAAGATTTCCTTATTTGGCGATACCTTCAGTAAAATGTGGAATTACTTCAAATGGGACTCTGATTTACTATAAAACTAAGAAAAGGTATAGAACTTATAGGTTTGTGAACCAAAACCCTTGTCCGTTTCTTCAGTGATTTATTTCTTGTACATTTTTGGTGCCAGACTTTCAATCCCATGCTTTTTTCCCCCCAAGGCACTGAGCTCATTCAAGTACCTGTGCAAGAATCCTATTACTTAACCAACTGTGGTATCCTTGGATTCCAGCAGTGGAACTACTGGGGCTCCAAATGGGAATCCCTTCCTGGTGACATGAAAAGTAAGGTACTTAACTGCTTTAAGAATAGTCTGCCATGCTTTTATTAAAAGCTTTTAATTGCCAAAGTCATATGTAAATTACCAGGAAGTCTTTTTTCTTTTTTTGTCAACTGAAAAACAGGGCTAAGGAGGCAGAACACTGAACCACAGCTTTATGCAACCTCACCTCCCAGCTTCTGTGATTTCAGTGAATGCAACGTGCAGACCGGTTGCAACAGTGTCAGTTATTAGCAAGCATGCCTGGTTGAGGACTCTGATCATGTAAACGTATAGCTGCAGTGAATCTCCATAATGCCCCCTTAGAGAAGGAGCTACTCTTTGGACACCAAGCTGAAATTTTTTTAAGAAACTGGGGAAGATGTGCTTTCTGAAACATTTGCTTTACTCTCTTGCCAAACAGCACAACATACCCTACGTGTGTTCTTCCCCACAGAACAAGGAAGAAAGGCAGTTGCAAACCTTTGGTGTGTAGAGTCAGTGGATGTTTCACCCTGGGGGAACTAAAGGAGGAAATATAAATACCTGTTCACATCCTTTGCAAAAGATGGGCTGAGCTGGCCTGTAATAAACATACCATTTCAAATGGCTAGCTTACAGTATTTGTTTGTTATTCCTTTCATAGCAAGATTGTAGCAGGGCATGTGCTAGCCCACTGCACAAGAGCCACAGCAGCCATCACTGCTCTTAGAGGGGTCAGCACTCGGGCCATCTTGAAAGCAGGATGTTAAGTTGTCTATCTCGCCTTCATTCTTGCTGGATGGGTTCGGAGCCGACCTCGGCTCCGACTCTGCCACTCTAAAAGCTCGAGAGTTGGTTCCACCGGCTCGAGGCTCCCCTTATATCCCACAATGCTAGGCGAGAGTTACCTCAGATCTCGTTTGCCGCTACAGCTTCGAGGTTGGTTTTTCTACCGGTTCTTGGTGAGTGACTTTTCTTGTTGAAATTAGTCTTTCAAAACCCCTTTAATTTTAATATATTTAATTAATTCCCTTAGTTTAGAGAAAATTTTATCCCCTTCTAAAAAAATTTCCGTTTTTTTCCCTCAAGAACCTTAGGTTCTTCCCTTGGGCCTACAGGCCTTTCCTTCCCTAGTGGAGTGTGTGTGTATTATTTTATTTTAAAAACCTAGTTATTGGTTTTATTATATTTTAACCTGATAGGGTGTAACTAGTGTGTTTGTGTGTGTGTTTGTGTACACCTGTTCAAAAAAAATGTCTAAAGAAGCAAAGGTCTCCGGATTCAAGAAGTGTGATGCGTGCTGTCAGAAAATGTCTCTGACAGACGCTCACACTTCTTGTGTCTACTGTCTGGGGCCTTTGCACCTGCAGGACTCCTGTGCTGTGTGCCATGGCTTCAGCCCCAGGGTCCTGCAGGAAAGAAAGAATAAATTGATTCTCAGAGGCTTACTCAAGCCAGAGGATTCCCTGTCTGTTTCAACAGGGAAGCCCTCTAAGGCATCTAGGTCTTCGGCTCCGGCAACTGAGCCGAGACCTAAGGTTTCTCAACCTCTGCCTTCATCGGCTCCGGCTGGAGCCGATAAGTCTCAGTCCACAGTTTCTGTGGCCCCTCGGCTCGGCCGGAGCCGAGGTAGTAAGTTCCGTGTCGGCTCCGACCAGACCTTCGGAGCCGACAACTAGGAAGAGGTCCAGGTCACCATCTCTTGGCTCCGTTCATTCGGCTCCAGGATCTCCCCTGCTGTCTGAACGCAGCCAAAGATCTCACTCCTCTAGGTCATCGAGGCTGTCGGATCATGACCTTCAGAGGGTAGTGAGTCGACTACTTAAGTCCGAGGCACTGGCCCAGATGCTTCAGAGCCCGACTCATCAGTCGATGCCTGCCCCGGTCCATCTACATATTCCTCCTTCGACTCTCTTGAGCTCGGAGCCGGGTCGTGTCTGAACCGAGACTGTGTTAGCATCGGAGCCGATACAATTGTCTTCGGCTCCGTCGTCGGCTCCGTTTTCTTCCTTGGAAGAATCTCGGCGCCGGACTTCCCTCGTCGGCTCGAGGGTGAGTGGCATTGGACCCTTGTCCGACCCCCTCTCTCGGTGCTTGCGCTGGTGAGTTCGGCTCCGACATCGGCCTCGAGCCATCACTGTCGGTGCCGAGGGGTTCTTAGCTCGGAGTGGGGACCTCTGGCTCTGCCTGACAGGGGTGCATTCGAGGTCATGCGGAGTGTGTTAGAGCCTGACTCTACTCCACAGTCGGCTCCGTCCGCCCCTCCCTCTACGGTGCCTCAGGCTAAGTCGACTCACTCCCTCATCCCGGACCGCAGAGAGCCAACTCCTCAGGAACCCCCTGTGGGGATTTCATCCTCTTCCGAGGCCTCTCCTGATTTGGCAGAAGAGCCCCCTCGGAAGAGGAAGTGTAAGAGGAAACACATTGACTCACCTGAGTCCATCACATCAGACACAGATTTGGATGATTCTGAGGGTTCCCCCCGTTCCCCTTCTGAAGATGTCTCATTTGCAGACATTCTGGAGATCCTGAAACAGAGGGAAATTGGCCAGCCCTCAACCCTTCGGAGGACGAATCTGTGTATCTTGAGGCGTTTGGCTCTCGTCCTTCCACCTCCTGGGTGTCCCCCTTGACCCCCTCATGCAGGTGGTTGCTAAGAAGGCATGGACGGCTCCTGATTCAGTGGACCCCACTCCCAGGAGACCCTCCAAGTTCATAACAGCTCCAGCAGACAAACAGTTTTTAACAAAAGGAGTTTCTGTGGATGCTATGGTGGTAGCTGCTGCCACTAAGAAGGAGCTAGCTGATCCTTTAGTACCTGTCCATCCACCTAACAAAGAATCTAGGTCCATGGACAGGTACGGGAAGCGGATGTTCTCGTCAGCGACATTTACCATGCGTCGCTGAACTACCTGTGCCATTTTACTCGTCTTCAAAGGGACTTGATCAAGGAAGCGAGTGAAATGTTAAAGGACCCTACAGCTGCGGGTTTCCAAGATAAGATGAACACGCAGCTGGCTACCCTTAACTCCATAACCAACTCCTCCATGCGCCTTCTTTCTTACGGCTGATGGAGCGAGCAGAGCCGCAGGGACAGGTGTGGCCTTACGTAGGCATGCCTGGATGCGGCTATGCAATTTTGCGGACCCCTTCAAGACGTCTTTCACGAACTCCCGTTTGATGGATCATCCCTCTTTGGTCCTCAAGTGAAAGAAACCTTGACTAGGTGCGAGACTGATGGCAAGACCCTTTCTGCCGTCGGAGTCCGTTTTTCTACTCCTTCCAGGCCTTACCCCAAAGGCCAGAAAGGTGGAAAGATGTGGTTCCGTAAACAATCTCAAGGGACTTCGCCTGATGCACAGAGTCGTTTCCCCGCCAGAGGCAGAGGCGGGAATAACAATGGTAGACGTCGCCCTAGGGGCAGGGGGGGTCCGCAGAACCAGGGCAATCGAAGCCTTCCTGACAAGCCCTTTCAGCATCCCTGAGGTGTTGCCCGACTGCCCATCTTCGGAGGCAGTCGGGGGAAGATTGTCACTGTACCCAGAAGCCTGGCTATCCCTGACTCAAGACAAATGGGTACAGTCCATCATTTCCGAAGGCTATTCTATCCCCTTTCTTCGCTTTCCAAATCAGTCAAAAAAATCCCTTCCAGATGTTCCACCCGCTCAAAGGGATCTAGCAGCTTTGGAGATCTCAAAACTGCTTGCAAAAAGAGCAATTCAGCCAGTTCCAGCAGACCAGCAAGGATCCGGAATCTACTCAAGGTTCTTTTTAGTTCCAAAGAAAACAGGGGACTGGAGACCAATTTTGGATCTCAGTATCTTGAACAGATCAGTCAAGAAAACAAGATTTCGGATGGTCACGCTGCAATCCATCCTTCCCTTTTGGGCAAAGGAAACTGGATGTGCTCTATAGACCTTCGGGATGCGTACTATCACATAAAAATGAACAGACGCTCCAGAAGATTCCTCCGCTTCAGGCTGGGAACCAGTCATTTTCAGTTCAGGGCCCTGCCCTTTGGTCTCACCACTGCCCCCGGTGTTTACCAAATGCATGGCAGTGGTAGCTTCTCACCTGAGACGACAAGGATTCCAGGTGTTTCCATATTTGGACGACTGGCTCCTCACAGCTCCCACCAAGCATCTCCTTCTGATGGCCAGAGATTATACTTTTCGCGTTTGTCAAAAGCTGGGTATTTCAATAAATTGCGAAAAGTCTGTTTTGTCGCCTTGTCGTACTATTACCTACATAGGCACAAATCTAGATACAATAAACATGTCTGCAAGACTAACACATCAGAGGATAACAGACATTCACAAATTGGTATCACTCCTTTTCAACAACAACAGAATCAAAGCCAGGTTAGTTCTGAAGGTGTTGGGAATTATGGCAGCGGCCATACCTCTACTTCCGTTAGCCAGATACCACATGCGAATCCTTCAATGGATGCTCTTTACTCAATGGTCATACCAGCAACTTCCAATGTCTCACACCATTATGATCACGCAAGCGTGCAAAAATCATCTCATGTGGTGGATGTCTTCCCCCCAGCTCTTGTCGGGAAGACCATTTGTTCCACCTCCTCCGGTTGCTACTCTGACAACGGATGCCTCCCTGATCGGGTGGGGGGGGCATTATCAGGGCAGGACGGTCCAGGGCACATGGCAACCAAACGAGTGCCACTTGCACATAAATGTTCTGGAGATGAGAGCAGTGCTTTTAGCGTTGCAAGCCCTTCAAGACTCTCTTCCCTTGGGAACGATTGCAATCCAGACAGACAATATGTCTGTAGTGTGGTACATCAACAAACAAGGCGGAACCAGATCTTACCCCCTGTGTCGAGAAGCACTCAGACTGTGGCAATGGGCGATTTCTTCTCAGCGTTTTCTGATAGCAACGCACATCCCCGGGAAATCCAATCAAATTGCGGAAAAGTTGAGCAGAGCTATACTCATGCCTCACGAGTGGTCTCTGAAAGACTCTGTAGTGAGAGAAATTTTTCTCAAGTGGGGTCAGCCTTGCTGCGATCTTTTTGCTACTCCCCAAAACAGCAAGTGCAGAGAATATTTCACTCTATTCCCTTTACCAGGCCAACCCAGCAGAGACGCTCTAGTCCAAGTTTGGCCCCGGGGACTTCTGTATGCATTTCCTCCTTTCCCACTGATCTCTCAAGTAATACAGAAAGCTATCGCTCAGAAGGCCTCATTGATCCTCATTGCTCCTTACTGGCCTCGACAAGTGTGGTTCCCCTTTCTACATCGTTTTCTCTTCGAGCGACCATGGAATCTGGACCTAGTTCCAGATCTTTTGATCCATCAGTCGGGTCAGTTTCATCGCTCCCTCCCCTCTCTGAACCTCACTGCTTGGTTCCTCCAGTTCCAACCTTAGCCAGGCTTCCTCAATTATCTCACTCTGTTAGAGATATTTTGATAGCTTCCCATAAATCTTCCACTCGTAAGATTTATTTGAGTAAGTGGAAACGCTTCACATATTGGGCTCAAGGAAAGGACATAGATCCTTTCACTGCTTCCATCCAACTAGTCCTCGATTTTCTAGCTGAACTCTTCCATGCAGGTTCATCTCCCTCTACACTTAAAGTTCAATTGGCAGCTATTTCTAACTTTCATGTGGGTATTTCTGAATCTGCCCTAATGTCCCACAAGCTCTGCAAAGCCTTTTTGAAAGGAGTTTTTCTTCTCAGACCTCCTATAAGAAATCCTCCTTCTCCTTGGGACCTAAATTTAGTTCTTGCTTCTTTGATTCTTCCCCCTTTCGAACCTGCAGTCTCCTGTTCTTTAAAATTATTATCATGGAAAACTCTTTTCTGGTAGCTATTACATCAGCTAGAAGAGTTTCAGAGCTTCAAGCACTCAGCTGTCGTCCTCCTTATCTTTTGTTTCATAAGGACAGAGTATCCTTACGAACTAACCCGTCCTTTTTGCCTAAAGTGGTCTCAACGTCAAATCTGAATCAAAGCATTGATCTACCGGTCTTTTTTCCAGAATACTCCAATAGGTCTGAACAAAAATTACACTGCCTGGATGTTCACCGTCAATTGAGGTACTACTTGGATAGAACTAAACAGTTCAGAAAATCTGATCAGCTGTTTGTCTCCTATGCGGAGAGCAGAAAGGGACTTTCAGTTTCAAAGGTATCATTATCCAGATGGCTAACATCTTTGATTTCCCTTGTATATGAAATTAGACATCAAAAGCTGCCTGATAAACCTAAGGCTCATTCCACCAGAGCTTTGGCTACTTCTTTAGCCTTCCAAGACAGACTGCCTATCGACACCATTTGTGCAGCGGCTACTTGGGCTACTCCTCACACTTTCATTTCTCATTATAAGTTGGATTTAGCTTCTAGGCATAGAGCTAACTTTGGTTCCACTGTTCTCAGGAGTCTGTTCCGTTAGGCCACCCGGGACAAGGTGCTAGGGACGCGGTCCCATCCAGCAAGAATGAAGGCGAGATAGACAACTTAACATATAGAAGTTATGTTCTTACCATAACGTTCCATGTTAGTTGTCTTCTTCTCGCCGCCTTCTTGCATCCCACCCTCCTTCCCCCTGGCCTGGACAGACCTAGAGGAGTTCTGATTGTGACCTCTCTTTCTACCACCTCTTTCTTAGACATATGCTATTATGCATATTTCCTGGTTCAGGATGTAGGTCACCCTTCTTTCTTCCTGTTGTTAGAGGTGGATTCTGTTTTACAGTTATTCTGTTACTATTATAAGCTGGGGTTAGCTTACAAACGAGATCTGAGGTAACTCTCGCCTAGCATTGTGGGATATAAGGGGAGCCTCGAGCCGGTGGAACCAACTCTCGAGCTTTTAGAGTGGCAGTCGGGCCGAGGTCGGCTCCGAACCCATCCAGCAAGAAGAAGGCGAGAAGAAGACAACTAACATGGAACGTTATGGTAAGAACATAACTTCTATTTTTTAGTCATTGGTCCACACCTTTCCCCAGTCGTAGCTTGAAAATTCTTTAGAGCCTAAACAGCAAATTGCCATGCCACCTTGTTCTGCCTCTCCTGTGAGCACCCTGAGGTTGGGGTGGAACCCAGTCACTCATCCTCCTTACTTTCCCTTGTTAATCTTACATGGTCCTCCTCCAGTCAGGTTGGGGTAGTATTTGGAGGCGAAGCTTGGGTGTGTCCTCTGTTTTGGATCTCCGGTCTTTGGGCAGTGTGCCTCCTCAGTGGTTTATATTGTGATATCAGTCCAGGCACTTGGAGTTGTCAGCAGTATCAGAGAATTAAAGATGTTGCAGGTCCACTTGTGTGCAGATTTCCAGGTGGGAGGGTTTCTGCTCAGCCTGGAGGTGCAAAGTTGAAAAGCTCTCTGAAGTCATGCTGGATGTTCATCCCTTTTGCAACATTAATACCAGGTACTGTCAGTATTGTATTGCAGTAGTGAATATATCCCAGCATCTACAGTTATAACTTCCTAACACAACTGTACTTTTATATGAAGCATTACATATTCACCCCATTTTTTTCAATTACTGTTTTTTGTAACCGTTACTCTCTGCATCCCTAACTACTTTTCATATAGCTAGAAAATTGTATCCCATCCATCTATTGTGAATTCTGTGATCACCACCACTAGGTAAATCCAGTTCAGCAACTTATTGCATAACTAAGCACTCCCACAGTACCTGTCTCCCCCTGCCAAAAAAAGAAAAAAAAACACTGTCAGCTCTTTCTTGCCACTGCCACACCCATATCGCTGAGATGTGTGTTATGAGTATTATGTAGTGCAGGTCTTTTCTCAGTAATAACTTTTGTGACCTTGTTTTAAAAAAAAACTGAGACCCTGTTTTTTTTTAACCCATGCCACAAAAATGAACTAGTAACAAAAATAAGAAAACTAACACAAGAACCGGAAGTTTGAGTGCTTTCGTCTGCAATTACATTTGACTTCTTCAGATAAACCATAATAATACTTTTCATCCTTTTATAGCCAGGCACCATCACATGACCACATCAATTAAATTAAAACATGAATTATGAATTGCTTGCCTTTGTTACTGTGATTTTCCTTGTACTGATGTGCTGTAGTTTAAAAAAAACATTTTTTAAAAAAACTTGTAGAACTATTTAACTTAGAATTATTTTAAATATATATCTGTATTAAATTACACCATCCTAGATACATAAGCAATTGATATTGGTTTAAAAACATAATAAATCAACAACTACTACTAATATTAAGGTTCGTAAATTTCAACTAGAAAATGTTTCCCTATCACTCAACCACATTAATAAAACATTGGCCCTTACAATCAAAAATAAAATTCCGCTTTCAATTTTAAGTAATGAGAGAGAGAGAAATAACATTGTTCAATCCAGGTGGATTGGTGGCATTCACTCTCAGTTGCCACATAAATTCTGTAAATTCAAGGAACAGTTCCATGGGACCCCCCCCCCTTACTATTACTATCAACCTGTTCAATTGCTATGAACATGAAACCTATGATCTGGGTTCAAGTTAATATGCCATGCCAGCATATTCTTTAAATTGCCTTTCTTAATGTCTTTACATATGTTGATATATACTACTTTAAAGGCCTTTTTGGTCTTACCTATATAGAAACTATCACAGGTTTGACACAAAGCAATATACACCACTTTGGTACTGTTATAATTCAGTTTGTGGTTCCAAGTGGATTGTACCATAGTCAGGAATGTTCACACTGTCAGTTTCCAAGACATTAACGCATTGTGTACAATGGCCACATTTTACCATCTTGCCCTCTGTATAAAATTTGTTTCCTCCTCTGTTTCTCTCCAACAGATTTTTAAAACCTGCGTCCTTTCTGTACACAACACAGAGTCTATCACCCACATTCTTTAAGACATCATTGTCACTTTTAAACACAAACCAATTATTTTTGTGTATCTTTGTCGTAAAACTGGGGTTGTATGTCAAAATTAAGGCCCTGTTAAATTCATTGGTGCCCCTTGAATGCATATCATCCTCGTTGACTCAATAGTTTTAACTCCCTCTGTACCTAACAACGGGTAAACATGCCCTTAACCCTTTTTTCCGTGACTTCACTCAAAATGGGTTCAGTAAAACTACTAGGGTAATCCCTTCTTTGTAACATGGTCCTTAATTTCTCGCTTTCTTCATAGGTAGGTACTAGGCTATTAGCCCTGGGGCCTATAGCCTTGCCAAAAAGGTACCCTGTCTTTCGCCACCCAAAAAAATTATTTTCCTGTGACTCTGTCGAGCAGAGCCACAGAAGTGATCTCTGGGGTGAATTTCCTCTTTCCCATCATCAAGATTTTTCTTGAAGAGTGCTAATGAGGAGCTCTGTTTGACATAGGTAGTCTGTTCAGTCTGTTCCAGAGTATGGGAAGTCTATGGGACAGGAGTCTATCCCTCCAGCATGTTCTGTTTATTGTGGTGACAAGGTTTAGGTCCCTAGAGCATTTAGCTCGGAGGGATTGGGATTTCTTTGTGGAGCATAAAAAAAAATTTCCCTAACCATTCGTGCCAGACACCCACATTTAACAAGTGATCTTTCTTGAAAATCAGGATGCCCACTTTCTTAGTGTAGGAGGATATTGGAGTATGCGGGCTTTCTGTATATGGTTGTTTTAAAAATTTTTGTTACATCATCTTTAGTAATGAGTGTCTAAAAAGTTCATTTTATTTGGAAGTGTTGGTATTTAAATAGTCAATTTAATTTAATTCATTTTCATTACCTACCCAAAAAAACAAGTACATCATCTAAAAATATTCCGTAAAACTTAATACTTCATTCTGAGGTGAATACCTGTGTTACTTCCCACCGAGCCAACACAATATTTGCAAATAGGGGGATACATGCCCGCATTGCTACCCTCGTTATGTGTTTGAATATCGGATTCTCAAACATGATAGTTGTTTAATACTAACTCCATTAATGTCCAAAACATCAAAATTCTATTGTGACTTAAATTAGTATGACTACATAAAACAAATCAAGGCCCTCCTCGTATAATACTGAATAAATCTTTTTCATCTATCGTGGCCATAATCATGATAATCTTCATGTTTCACTGTTGCAGTCATTACATTTGGGTAGTCTGCTGGCTGGTTGCCCTCAGTCGGCCTGATTAACAAAGTCTTGGGTCCTGCGTCGGTTGCTGCCCCTTCTTCCATGACATCAAGGGTATAAAACATGCAGCCGACGCCATTACATCTTTCTTGCTGTGCGGTGCCCAAAGCAGAAGCAGTTCGCAAGTGCCGGTCGGCCGACTCCTGAAATTTTAGTTTTCTAGTTTCAGAACCAAAGTCTTTAACTTAAAGCTTAGTACCTTGTAGGGGAAACTTTTTCTTGCTCCTTACCGATGTCAGTAAAAGTTAATTGCATTACTTGTGGAAAGCAAATACCTCAAAAAGATTTTCATTTGAACTGTATTCCTTTAGGCCCTGACCACGACGTACCTTGCTGTCGGTTTTGTGCTTTATTTAATCAGTGCACTATCCATCGTCGGTACATTTTTGCCTCTAAATATTTCGGTTCTTTGTTTAATTATCCAGAATTGACATTGGTTAGCCATCCCACTACTGGGATTCCAAAAAAACGTAAAGGTAAAGACAGGCCGTCGAGGTCCAAAACTGCTAACTACGCTTCTCCTAAGACACTCACCAGTTCGCTGGTACTCAGTGAGGCGCTTTCGCAGCCCCTGATACCCACTACTTTTGACTCGCAGGCCTCTACTGAGACCCATTCGGAGTCCGGTATGCTGCGAGATTCTTCACCTATGGAACCTGCAGATGTCTCTACCTTAGATGGGTCTGGAGCTGCTGTGCAGGCACCGGCTTCTGAGGGTGTATTCAGGCCTACAGACTTTCATATTAAACCAACTCCACCTAATATACTAAGGCCTAAATCTCGATCTATGTCTTAAAAAAACTGACGCCCAGGCCACATGTTCAGGCCCCTATGCCTAAAAAAAATGATCAAAATGGCTGAAGATCTAATTACTCTAATCAGGGTTAGTCAACCCCCCCTTCTAAGGGGCCCAGGGCTGAGCTCAACTATGAATCCTTCTGATCAGGACTCTGTTTCTTCTGATTCTTCTAATGACCTGGATTTGTCCATACCTACTTATGAGGATTCTGATGCAGAGGATTCCATTCCCTCTGCTTCCCCCTGAGGACTTTTCTTTTGGGGAAACTTTACATACCTTTAGGGAGCATTTCCACTGGGAAAGTCAGGCATTTTCTGATTCAAAAAAGAGGCTTAGGGATTTTCTCCTCCTACCTCAGCATAGGCCTTTGGCTATACCTCCTGTACTAGACACTGCTGATGTGTTTTTGGAATCCTGTATGGCCCCTGATTTCTCCCTCCAGCTCCTAGTAAACCTGACTGATACTACAGGGTTCCCGAGTCCCACAAGTTCCTTTTCAAAAATCCTGTTGCAGTTCCAGAAACCATTTCTCAGGGGCCCAAGGGCATTAAGGCTTCTGCTAAAAATCCTACCCCTTCTGATAGAGACTCCAGGGCGCTGGGTAGATGTGGTAAAAAAGTTTATACTTCTGCAACCTTGGCAATCAGGGCTTTAAACTGCCAATTTTATATGTTAAAATAACAGCATATTATTGGACTGCTTAAACAGAAAATGTTGATTTCTGACTTGTGTGGAAAATAAAGATTTACAGAATTTATTGCCTTCTACTGAACAAGTTGGAAAATATACTTTGCAATGTGGTTTTGATTCTTTAGAGACCTCTTGCAGGGCTGCTGTTACTGGGTCTGTGCTTAGAAGGCATGCTTGGCTTAAGGGGTAATCTTTGCCTGATCCTTGTTAAAGCGAAATTGTTGGATGCTCCAAGTCAGGACCATCTGTTTGGCAATAAGGCTGAAGAAGTTCTAAAAAAGATGGAAGATAAAGCTAAATCTATGCAAACTGTAAAAGATTTCTTACAAGTGCAACCTCCAAGATTTAGTAGGCACTGGCCTACCAAGAGTTGGTCCTTTCCAGCTCCTTCCAGATCCTCTCAAGCCAAACACAGACACACCAGAAGGCACCAGGTTTCAGTCCCAGGGGACCCTCAGAACTAAGCAATGGGGGGGGGGCTTCCACTTCCAAATCAGGAAATAACAAGACACCCCCAATGGTAAACAGTCTCAATAACTTTCCTTTAAAATTACCAAGCACTTATAGCCACACCTTTGGAGGGGAAAGATTGCTCTTCATGCAAAAAACTGGGAACTCGTAACCCAGGACAAATAGGTTTTAAATAGTGTCCCAGGGATACAGATTTCATTTCCACATGTTGCCAACACCAAACGGGTGGCCAGACCTGCCCCCAAATCATTGGGCAGAGGCTCAAAAACAAGTACTTTCCCTCTTAAACATGGGGGCTATTCAACCAGTACCACAAGAGGAAAAGGGAGAAGGTTTCTATTCCAGGCTTTTCCTGGTAGCCAGAAAAGACAAATCATGGTGTCCAACTCTGGACCTGTCTAACAGCTTTCTGGACATTCCAAAATTCAAGATGCTGACTCTTCACCAGGGAGTTCCTGTGCTAGGCAAAGATGCCTGGTTGGCAACTCTAGATTTAAAAGAAGCATACCTGCACAATCCCAGTCAGGGAATCTTGCAGAAGATGCCTACGCTTTAAAGCAGGCTACTTGCATTATCAGTTCTCTGCACTGCCCTTTGGCTTGTCTACTGCCCCCAGGGTATTCACAAAGTGTCTGGCTCCAGTAATTGCATTTTGCAGGCAAAGAAATATTCAAATATATCCATACCTGGACAATTGTCTAATTCAGGCAGAAAACCAGGCCATACTTCTAAATTATCTGGTGTTTGTAAAAAAAAAAAAGGTTCTAACTTGTCTGGGGTACACCATAAACGAAAATAAATCATCTGGTACCCTCTCAACAGATTACATTCTTGGGTGCAAGCTTGAATACATCAACTGCCCGGATGGCTTTCCTCACACCAGAGAAGCAAATTCATTTGGTAACTTACTTCAAACAAATGGTCACAAAAACCCAGCTATCTGCAAGCCTTGGGGTTCATGGCCTCCTGCATTCTTCTAATTCCATATGCAAGACTGCATATGAGGAAACTACAGTGGTACTGAAAAAGTCTATGGAGTCAACATTGTCACAGCCTGGAAACAATGATTCCCATCATACCTTGCCTACGCCTGGAGTTCCTATGGTGGGCAGAGGCCTCCCACCAAAACAAAGGACTGCCATTCACACTACCCCCTGCCACCCAAATCCTAACTACAGATGCATCAGACTATGCATGGGGGGCTCACCTGGCAGGGAAGTGCATTCAGGAAGAATGGAACCCAAATCAAATGCACCTACATATCAATCAAAAATAAATGTTAGCTGTACAGAATTCTGACAGCCTTCAAGGACTACATTCTTCCAGGACAACTAATGGTAAAGACGGACACCCCCATGGTTATGTGGTACATAAACAAGCAGGGGGGTACACATTCCTACCCCCTCTGCAGACTAGCCATGGCATTGTGGAACACTGCCTTGAGCTACCAAGTGCACCTAGAAGCTCAATTCCTGGCAGGAAAATTGAATACACTGGCAGACGGACTAAGCAAAAATCTCATGGACCCACACGAGTGGAAACTGGAACCACGGATTTTCAACATGTTAATAAGCAAATGGGGGAGCCCAGACATGGATCCATTTGCCTCCCCCCAGAACTACCAGTTAGGCAAATTTTGCACAAGGACTCCCCACAAAAAAGCCTGGAAAGTGGATGCTCTGCCCTTCAGCTGGGAAAACCTATCAGTCTACACCTTTCCCCCTCTGCTCTCCACAGTTCTGCTAAAAGTCAAACAGGACAAACCCAAGAATGATTTTGATTGCTCCAGACTGGCCTCGCCAGCACTGGTACCCACCCCTGCGCAGTGTCTCATAAATATCTCCATGGCACATGCCTCAGACATCTTCCTTGCTGTCTCAGCAGAAGAACCAAATTCTGCACCCTCAGCTTCCAACATTGAACCTTGCAGCTTGGCTAATCACTTAAATTCACCCTTAGCATCCCTCAGCAAACCTGTAATGGATGCCATCTTGGAGGCGAGAAGACCTAGTACTAGAAAGTCTTATGCTGACAAATGGAAAAGATTCTGTGCCTGGAGCCAGTCGTTGGGGATGAGCCCAACAGCGCCCAATTTACCTCCGATTTTGCAATACATAACTGAGATGCTTCACAATGGCCTGTCTGTTTTCCTCTATTAAAATCCACGCTTCAGCTATTTCAGCTGACTATAACACAGAACCACCCCATTTTCTCATGCCCTGCTCGAGCAGTATCTCAGAGGGGCAAAGAACTTGAGACCACCCAGGAGAGCTCTCCTACCCCTGCCTGGGACCTTAACTTTGTTTTGGAGAAGCTCACTCTACCTCCTTTCGAGCCAGCTGCTACTGCAGACTTAAAATTTCTTTCTTGGAAAACAGCCTTCCTTTTAGCAATCACTTCAGCTAGAAGGATATCTGAATTACAGGCCCTTATGGCAGTGGAGCGTTTCATCATCTTTCCTGCGGACAGGGTATCTGAGGACCAATCCATCTTTCATGCCCAAGGTGGTTTCCAATGTGGCTCTTAATCAGTCCATTCATTTGCCAACCTTCTTTCCCAATCCACAGAACAAAGGGGAACAGATTCTGCATTCCTTAGACGTGCACAGACAACTTAGATTCTACTTGGACAGAACTAAATTTCTAAGAAAATCTGAACAATTGCTAGTAGCATTTGCTGCTGGGGCAGAGGGGAAGGCTATTTCAAAACTAACTATTTCTAAATGGATAAGCCATTGCATTCATTTCTGCTATAAGCACCATGGAAAACTTATCCCCCAGGGGATCAGATCTCACTCCATCAGAGCTGCATCTACTTCTGCAGCCTTTCTCAGAGGTGTTCCTACCAGGGATATTGTAGAAGCTGCTACCTGGAGTTCTGTACATACTTTCACCAAGCATTGTAATTTACCAATTTTCTCTAAGTCCAGAGCTGGCTTTGCCACTGTTGTCTTGTAGGGCCTTATAGCTGGTCCTAATGCTGTATAAATTCCTCCTCCCAACCATAGCTTTGAGAATCTACTCAAATGTAATGGCTGCAACAGTGAAACACGAAGAACATAGTACAGTTGTATACACTTACCATAAATGTAGATGTTTGAGTGTATTCACTGTTGTTGTCCTGGTTATCCTCCCTCCATCCCCCTGTTTTTCTCTGACTATACCTCTACTTTCTTTTACTATGCTTAAAAGCCTTTTTGGTGTATTTGCTTTTGGTTGGAGGTATATTTTTGGGTTTTTAATTTTACTTGCTCCCCATTTGGGGGGCACCTGACATCTGGGGCAAGAAAAACTGATGAAATGGTTTTGGCTGTATGTTTTATACCCCTGACGACCTGATGTCATGGAAGAAGAAACAGCAACTGACGCAGGACCCAAGACTTTGTTAATCAGGCCGACTGAGGGTAACCTGCCAGCAGATTACCCAAATGTAATGACCAACAGTGAATACACTTGTACATCTACATTTATGGTAAGTGCACACAACTGTACTTTCTCACTGTATAGTTCTTTGTTTTTCTTTACAGTCCAAGGAGTCTTTTAAGTATGTGAATTGAGTTTAAGTGGGAGTCTACAAATTTAGCTAAGGTAGTAGATGTAGTGTGATCCTATCTCGCCTACATTCAATACTGATGGGCTTGGAGCAGAGAATCTGCTCCGACTCGGCCGTTCTGACTAGCACAAAGTCTCTCATTGGCTGGGCCAAGCCTATATCCCAGGATGCACCATGCCCAGACCCCCAGATCTCATTTGCCGCTCTTGGAGTATTGACGTGGTCTCAACCTGGCTGTGGCCAAGTACCCTTTTGTGAATTTTTCATATCTCTTAGCAGTTTTCTGTAGGAGAATTTGTATTCAAAAGCTATTTTCATAGCTATGTTGTGGTAATTGACATCGTTGTTTGTGTGGGATTGTTGTTTTCTTGTTGTGTGGTGATGCTTCTGTTTGGCAGGCTAGGCCCATTTTAGTTAGAGGGCCTTTGCCCTATCTTGTGTCTCGGCGTTTAACTTAGAGCAGCTCACCCCCCCCCCCCACCCCCAGTGTTTGACTTGTGTTTGACTTGTGTGGTGTATCATGTCTTCCAAAGATAAAGAACATAAGCCATCCAGTTTTAAAAAATGTGCAAGGTGTAGCTATAAGATGTCTTTGACAGACGGTCATGCGATTTGCGTATACTACCTTGGCGCCAAACACTTGCAAGAATCTTGCAGTGTCTGTCTCCAAGAGAGTCTTGTAGGAGAGAAAAAATAAACTTATCCTGAAGAGTTTAATTAAACCCTCCTTTGAGGAAGCTGTTACTTCTCCCTCTGAAAAGTCCAGGGCTAAGTCCAAAAAGAAGTCCCCAGCTCCATCCTCTTCTTCGGAGCCGCCGGAGAAAAGATCCAGGTTGATGTCCCCTTCCTCGGCTCCACTGGTCTCGGAGCCGTTGGCTATGGGGTCTAAAGCTGTGTCTCCTTCCTCAGCTTCATTGGATTCAGGGTCGACAGCAGGGTTCACTGGCTCGGTTCCATTGGTTTCGGAGCCGCAGTTAATACCTTCCTTTTCAGAGCCGGCTTCTTCGGTTCTACAGCTTTCAGTGCCGAAGGAGGTCTCGGTGCTTCTAGAGCCTAATTCAGCTCTGATCATCTTGGAGCCGATTCGGAGCCGTTCTCCTAGTCGTGTCACTGATCCGATGGGAAAGGTTTCTCTACCTCCTTCTGTCTCCTCCAGGTCCTTCAGGTTATCTGATTCGGACGTAGATAGTGTGGTCCAGAGACTCCTACAATCGCCAGTGTTGTCTAAATTATTTTCGGCTCCAGCCCAGTCTGCTCCGGAGCCCACCATTGTATCGGTTCCATTTCTTCCTTCTCCGACATCCTTGGTGTTGTCAGAGTGCTGAGTCAAGTGAAGTCCTTGGGTCGGTTCCGAGACCCCCCCACCAGTCTTTCGGTTCCAGCCTTGGCTCCAACCTTCTCTATTCCTTCTGCAGGTTTCGGTACTCGGGGGGGTCCTCAGTCGGGCCAGAGGGTGAAACATCGGGACCACTGACTTCGGTTCCGAGTCTCCCCCTTGGTGCTTCAGCTAGGGGAACCCGACTCCGGTCATGGCTTCGGAGATGGGCCCTTCCTCCGATTCGGGGGGGACTCGCCTTCGAGGCTGTGAGGAGCGCGCTGGCCAAGTCCTTGGTGACTTCACCCGAATCGGCTTCTCCCTCCCTGGACACTATGACTAGAGTTTCTGGCGACCCTCTATTTCTGGACAGCGGGACTCCAAGGCCTGAGGATACCTCCATGTGTGGTCCCCGGCTTTCTGAAGACCCTTCAGAGTCCGGGCCTGAAGAGCCTCCCAGAAAGAGAAGCTGTGTAAGAGGAAGCACCTAGACTCCCCAGATGAGTCTGTCACCTCGGACACCGACCTCGATGATGCAGAAGGGTCCCCCAAGTCATCCTCGGATGATGTCTCGTTCTCCGATATCCTGGAGATCTTGAGACAGCGGGGTGACTGGCCATCCAAAAACCCTTCTGAGGAGGAGTCTGTCTTCCTCAAGGCCTTCGGAGCCCAGCCTTCCACCTCTTGGGTGTCTCCACCCTTCGATGAATTGTTGGATCTTATTTGTCGAAGGGTGTGGGATCACCCTGACTCTGTGGAGCCAGTTCCTAGCCGCCCCAATAAGTTCTTATCTGCGCCTCCTGGAAAATAATTTTTGACCAAGGGAGTACAAGTAGATGCCATGGCGATGGCGTCTGCCACTCAGCAGGACGTAGCAGAGGCTTCTACTTCCATCCATCCTCCTGATAAGGAGTCTAGGAGCATGGATAGGTATGGGAAGCGTACCCTGTCCTCAGCGACCTTTACTTTGCGGTAGCTGAATTACTTGTGCCATTTTATGAGGCTCCAAAGGGATCTCATTAAAGAGTTGGGAGATATCCCGGTGGATCCCTGTGGCGTTGACCCAGTCTGTTAACACCCAGCTGTCTACCCTTTCGTCCATTGTCAACTCGTCCATGAGGCTCATATCTTATGCAGCCGAGGGGGCGGGTAGAGCAGCGAGTTCAGGCATAGCCCTCAGGAGGCAAGCTTGGATGCGCTTGTGTCATTTTGCAGAGGCTTTCAAGTCTTCTTTCACGGACGCCCCTTTCGACGGGTCCTCCCTTTTTCGACCCAAAGTGAAAGACACCCTCACGAGATGTGAGCAGGTGGGTAAGACTTTGTCTGCCGTTGGGGCCTGTTTTTCTCTCCCCACTAGACCTTATCCCAAGGCTCAGAAGGGAGGGAAAATGTGGTTCAGAAAGTCTCAAAAGTCTTCCGCTGCCCATCAGAGTGAATCCCCCTCCAGAGGCAGAGGAGGGGAAATTACTCCGGAAGACGTCGCCCCCAGAGGCGGCAGAGGCCCCCGCAATACAGGAAACCTCAAATCCTTTCGTGGCTCCTCCTTCCAGCATCCCTGAGGGATTACCCGACTGTGCGTCTCCGGAGCCAGTCGGGGGTCGTTTTTCAGAGCACCTTCAGGCCTGGGAGTCCATCACTCAGGATCGATGGGTGCTTCGAATCATCGCTGGAGGTTATACCATTCCCTTCATCCGTTCTCCCCCACCGTCAAAAAGAATCCCGGACGTCCCACCCAGTCAACGGGATCAAGCAGCACTAGAAATCTCAAAGCTGATAAAAGAAGCGATCCAATCAGTCCCCGCAGACCAGACCGGATCAGGAACTTACTCAAGATTATTTTTGGTGCCGAAAAAAACAGGGGACTTGAGACCCATTCTGGATCTCAGCCGTTTAAACCGCTTTGTGAAAAAGTCCAAGTTCCGAATGGTCACGTTACAATCCATTCTCCCCTTGCTGGAAAAAGGAGTATGGATGTGCTCCATATATTTGAAGGATGCCTTTTGTCACATCAAGATAAACAAGGCCGCTAAGCATCATTTACGCTTCCGGCTGGGAGCCAGTCACTTTCAATTCCGGGCACTGCCCTTTGGTCTCACCACAGCCCTCAGGGTGTTTACCAAATGTTTGGCAGTGGTGACGGCTCACCTGAGACATCTAGGATTCCAGGTGTTTCCTTATCTAGACGACTGGCTCCTCACCGCCCACACCAGGCATCTACTTCTTCAAGCCATGAGAACCACCTTCAAATGGGGACGTTTGTTAGGAATTACCTTTAATTGGGCAAAATCTGTATTGCTGCCATCACAGCGTGTTGCCTTTATCAGCGCAGAGCTAGACTCTGTAGAGATGTGAGCATTCCTACCCTTAGACAGAATAAAGGTGTTACAGGCTCAAGTTATGGCCTTATTGCCCCGCAAGAAAGCTCAAGCCAGAACAGTTCTGCAGTTGCTGGGAACAATGGCGGCTACCATCCTTCTAGTCCCTCTTGCCAGATTGCACATGCAAATACTTCAATGGCTCGTCCCAGTGGTCATATCAGGATCTGCCCTTGTCCCATCCGATTTTCATTGCGGAGAGATTCAGACAAGATCTTCATTGGTGGCTTCTACCTTCCAATCTGAATCAAGGAAGATCGTTCATCCCCCTGTCCCCCGTTGCCACGGTAACCACGGACGCCTCCCAGATGGGGTGGGGGGGGACATTACCTGGGCAGGACAGTTCAAGGTACGTGGCAAGATCACGAGACTCACTTGCATATCAATGTTCTGGAGATGAGAGCAGTGCTTCTAGCGTTGCAGGCACTCCACAGCTTTCTTCCCCAGGGAACTATTGCAATTCTTTCCGACAATATGTCGGTTGTCTGGTATCTGAACAAACGGGGGAACCAAGTCCTATCCCCTTTGCAGGGAAGCCATGAGAGTGTAGAACTGGGCTATCGCTTCCCAGCGCTTTCTAGTGGCAACGCACATTCTGGGGAAGTCCAACGTGATTGCAGACAGGCTGAGCAGAGCTATTCTGTATGCCTCACGAGTGGTCCCTGAACGATCGAGTGGCGGCTCAGATATTTTCCAGGTGGGGTCTTCCCTGCTGCGACCTCTTTGCCAGTCTGCTCAATGCGAAGTGCAGAAATTATTTCACTGTAATCCCTCCTCAAGGGGAGCCACCCAGGGATGCTCTAGTCCACGATTGGCCCTCCGGTCTGCTCTGCGCCTTCCCTCCGGTCCCTCTCTTACCAGTCCCTCTCTTACCAAGAGTGATTCAGAAGGCAATCTACGCAGGAAGCAGCATGATTTTGATAGCACCACTCTGGCCCCGTCAAGTTTGGTTCCCCTTCCTTCGGAAATATGCGGTGGATGGGCCTTGGATCCTGGACCCAGCTCCAGACCTATTGACTCATCAGTCGGGACAGCCTCATCCATCCCTCTGAACTCTTAGACTCGCTGCTTGGTTACTCCACTTCCTTCCTTCGTGAGACAGCATAACCTTACCCTGGAGGTACTACAGATTCTGTCCTCCTCTCATAAGTCGTCTTGGGTACAAAACTAATACCTTTAGTGAATAATGAAAAATGGACATCGCCCACTTCCATATCTGTATAGTTGTATATACAAAAAACACTTTTTCTAAAAATTTTACACCATGAATGAACAAAATCAGACACACCGGAATCATTATTAATAGTAACATTCACAGTGTTGTCGACTACATTTTCCAACACATACAAAGAACTTTCAAGAGGGAGGTTTACAGGAAGATAAATTCTATTTATTACCCTATTATTAAAACAACATTTACTGTAAATGTGATTGACCAAGATCAGAATTCAAAGAAGACACCTTGTTTCCAAGGACCAAGCTTTATTATAAAATTTAATGAGAAAGCTTCAGAAATTGGCATGGTTTTGCGGAATGCATGGAATTTTTTCTTTGGTAGTACCACTAAGGATATAGTGGGTTTGAAACCCAGGATTGTTTACAGTAGGGGTAAAAATTTTAAGGAAATATTTGAGAAGGAATATAGACATAGGAAGTCTCGGATGTCCAAGTGCGGTAGTTGTAGGTGTTGTCGTTTTATTGCAGAAGGTGCTTATCTGTGTGTGAAAGGATATGGACATACCTTGGCATGTCCGGGGCTATGTAACTGTAATACCAAAAATCTGGTATACATCGCTTCATGTATTTCTTGTGATGCTTTCTACGTGGGTATGACCACACGTAGATTGCGTGACAGAATAGGTGAACATTTGCGGTGTTTAAAGAATAAAGACGAACATATTTACACAGTTGCAAGTGCAATGAATTTAAAAAATTTCTATTTTTTGTGGTTGATAGGGTTCTTCCTGACCAGGGGGGCGATATTAGTAACAAGGTAGCGATCAAGGAGGTGGAATGGCAGCTTCAACTGAATGCTACAAGATTTCCTGGTATTAATGACTTCATTTCTATTAAACCAGTGTTGAAATTAGTCTGGTTTGGTTTAACGTACCTGGGGTTTTTTAGTTTAGGTTTCATTTATTATATAGATATTTATACAAAGTGAACATTTTTTATCAATATATTTTTTATTTATACATATATTGTTTTTGTAAATATATGTTTTTTATACACAAAAACATTTTAGGTGTCATTGTGACAATTTATATACATGTATTTATGTATTTACTGCTGCTGCATCAATTTGAAGATTTTTGTACTATGGAAAATCTATGTTTATGTAAGGTGGATGCTAATTGGTGGTTGACTTGTCAATTTTACTTAATTTTCAATTATTAACCACCAATTGTCTTTAGTAATTTGTATAAATTAGGAGTAGTTGTGTATTTTCACTGACTCTGATGATGCCAGTATTTGGCGAAAGCGCTTAGTCAGTGTATCGTTGTTATTAAATTCAAATTTATATTTCACTGATACGTCTTTGCCTGATTCCTTGGTGCCCTGGTGAGCTGTGGTCGTTTTGTTCGTGTTTTAGGATACTGTGCCCTGTTTTGGGATTTTTTTGTCGAATTGTCTATCACGTAGCTCATGAGCCTTCCCTCATGGGTCATAAACTGTGTAAAGCTTTTCTAAAAGGAGCCTGGTTAATTCGCCCCCCGATTTTGCAACCCGTTCTACCATGGGACTTAAATATGGTGCTCGGAGCTTTGACGTCTCCTCCCTTCGAACCTGCAGCCACTTGCAAATTAAAATTCTTATCATGGAAGACTGCATTTTTGGTAGCCATTACTTCAGCTAGAAGGGTATCGGAGCTTCAAGCCCTTTCTGTCAAACCTCCTTATTTGATTTTTCACAACGACAGAGTTATCTCCAAGACTAAATCCTTCCTTTCTCCCTAAGGTATCTTCTGCATTTTGTCTCCAACAGGCTATTGAGCTACCAGTCTTTTTTCCACAATTCTCTAACAAAGCAGAATACATATTTCACCAGTTGAGTGTACATAGACAATTGAGGTTTTATTTGAATAGGACACAACAGGAGAGAAAATCAGACCAGTTGGTGTCCTTTTCGGACAACAGAATTGGCAGATCTGTAACCAAGGCTACTATCGCTAGGTGGATTAGAGATTGCATCGCATTCATTTATGCATTGAAGGGTAGGAATCTTCCCTTTCCAGTGAAGGCGCATTCTACCAGGGCTATGGCAACTTCAGTGGCCTTTCACGTTAGGCTGTCCGTGGATGAGATTTGTGCAGCGGCTACTTGGACTTCTCCACATACCTTTATTTCTCATTATAAATTGGACATGACATCTAGAGGTCATGCTTCCTTTGGTTCCACAGTGCTCAGGAGTGTTTTCCAGTGAGCCTCCCAGGATTTAGGTGCTAGGGACGCTGTCCCATCAGTATTGAATGTAGACGAGATAGGATCACACTACATCTCTTAGTTATGTACTTACCATAACGATAGATGTATGTGATCCATCTCGCCTACATACTTACGTACCCGCCCTCCTTCCCCCTTCCTGTTGGATTTGGAGGAGACAAGTATTGTTTGATTCCCATGAGGATATTATTTTTTTCTCTCCTCTTACACTTGTCTTTTGTGTGTTCTGTGGGTGCAAGAATGTGTTGGGGGCAAACTAGATCTGGGGGTCTGGGCGTGGTGCATCCTGGGATATAGGGTTGGCCTAGCCAATGAGAGACTTCATGCTAGTCAGAACAGCCGAGTCGGAGCCAATTCTCGGCTCCGAGCCCATCAGTATTGAATGTAGGAGAGATGAATCACATACATCTATCGTTATGGTAAGTACATAACTAAGAGTTGTTGATGCTTTTGCATCAAATTTAGCTAAGGTAGTTTTTGATGCTTTTGGATCAACAATAGGTCTCAAAGGGGGTCACTGATGCTTTTATGAATCTTGGGTATTCCAAATATGGTCGGGACTTTGGGATGTATTTGTGTTAAATTAAGTTTGTCCACTGTAATCTGGTAATTCAATAATCATTCAAGGTTATATCAATGTTCTTGTATGCAATATTTTCATTCAGTGACACTTCCACATAGCCATCACCATATAAAATCCCCAACATTTTTCCATTTGCTGATCAAGTACCACCAGCCCACCACCTTTATCAGGTTTCATGATCCTGATAGACCTATTCGATGATGTACTTTGTAAAAGCCTTGCCTCACCATCCGTTAGGTTGGGTATTGTTTTTGGTCTGGATAACAATCTTGTATCATTCATGCATATGTTCTTAAGTAACTGAATAACTGCATGAGGTGGGGGTTGAATGTACTGTTTCTTTTACAATGTGCCGGGGAAGTATAAGTACCATTTTTTTTAAGTAAGTGTGATTTAACTTCCTAGTATACAACTTTAGATCTAGAAGGCATCTGTCAATCTTTTGCACTCCTTTTCGGTACAAAATTCATGCCTTTTTCAATTAAGGTTGCTCATTCACAAGTAACAGTTTGACTACTGTAGTTATAAATATTGAAATCATTGTGTTCATTTTTTTATAACAGTACAAGCTACATAATCATCAAAGTTGTCATAGTTATCATTCACTGGTACAGGCCCCCCCCCCCGGCCCCCCAGTATACAGTTCTCTGTGCATAATGGTTGCCACCATTCTGTGTTTTGTTCTGCTGGATATCTGTCTCTGATGTTGAATCCTTCTCTGACCTCCTGGGGGGGGTTCCTCTAAAGGGACAACCTCTTCATCATTGACTAAAACAAGCTGTATTATCAAAACTATTAAATTGTTCTTCCAATCCTGTCCATGTTAAGTATACATTTGACCTGTTTGAAACAGAAGATCTGAAGTAGTTACTTCATTTGATCTGCAACCTGTGGGTGTCTGATCCGACAGCTTTCCAAGCTCCAAGATCCGAGCTCCTAGCTCCTCCCCTACCCATAATCCCCTAGTACCAACCACATTACCCAAGATTGTTTTTTGCCGCGGCTAAAGAAACTTCCTTGTGAAGAGCTCCTGGCTGGGTGAGATCATTGCCGGTTTTAAACCAATTTTTCTCTCAAGTTTTCGTGTGTGTGTGTTAGTTTCCCTTTTCTGCTTCTGCTAGTTTTTTGGGTCACTTTTATTTAATTTAAAACTAAATTACCTTCACTCCCCTCCCCCTCCTAGTGTTTGGGTGTGTGTGAAAAATGTCAGAAGGGCCTAAGGCCATTTTCTCTAAATGCACTGAGTGTGGCCACAAGCTTTCTCCAGCTGATGGCCACACTCAGTGCGTTTTGTGCCTGGGGGCAGCCCATTTCTCAGAGGCCTGCCAAATCTGTGTGGCCTTTAACCCCTGGGCACTCCGGGATAGGAAGAACAAGCTGATCCTGGCGGGAAAACTTCCCCAGGAGTTGGCTTCTTCCTCTCCTGTTCGGGCTCCAGCTGCTTCAGCAGCTTTGGCGCCATCTATCCCCTTAGCTCTACCTGGGACTCAACCTCCCTCATCGGGTTTGAGCTCTGGGGAAACTAGCGTCTCTTCCCTCCGAGAGAAGAGGCATAAGGATAAGGAGGGACATAAGTCCCATAAAAGGCGGGCCGAATCTCAACAAAACTATTAAAATCTCCCTCGAGGGTCTCCGGATCCCCCTCCTCTCGGCGCCGTTCGCCCTGTTTTTTGCTGGAGCCGGAGGATAGGTCTCCCTCGAGATCTTCGAGGCGGCCCTCCCGGCCTGCCTCTACTACTTCATCTAGGTCGACCCGAAGCATCTCCGAAGCGGATATGGATAGGATGATGCATCTGTTCTTACAGACCCAAATGCAGATGGGGATGCTCTTGCCCCCCCCGGGGGGGAGTGTAGGCCCCATATTTGCCCCGATCACTCCTTCTCCGACTCGTTTTCGGGTCTCGGAGTCATCGGATCCAGGCCCTTTCGGACCCGGGAAACTGTCGGCGCTGATAGCGGTTGTCTCTTTGACGCCAACTATACCTTCGAGCTTGTCGGACCTGAGCTCTCGGGGCCGAGGGCTGAGCGTCGGATCCGAGGGAGTTGCTGTGTCTTTGGCGCTGTTGGCGTTGGAGCATACCGCTGCCATGGCGCCGACCTCGATCCCTTCCTCGGATCCGAGGAGATTGCTCTCAGAGGCTGGTGAGAGTGGTTCTCCTTCGGCTTTTGAAGTAGTGGAGAGGGTACTGTCGAGGTCCTCCAGATCCCCAACCCGGGCTTCGGACCCACCCATACCCCCACTGTATGAGGGTCTGTCTTTCATCATCCGTCCATCTGGACAGCCTGCCCAAGCCCTCCAGCTGGTTCCCGTTGAGGAACAACAACCCGTGGACGAGCCCTCTTCGGACAGTCCCACCGAGGAGGTCCCTCGAAAACATCGGTGCAAAAGGAGGCACCTGGACTCCCCCGAGTCCATTACCACAGACACGGACTTAGATGATACGGAGGGCTCCCCAAGGTCACCCCCTGAAGATGTCTCCTTTGGAGACATCATGGAAATGTTGCGTATTAGAGGGGGGTGGTCAGCCCAAAAGCCCTCCCTTGATGAGTCTGTGTTCCTGGAGGCCTTTGAGGCAGGCCCATCTACCTCCTGGGTGTCCCCTCCGGCCGACCCCCTGATGGACTTAATTACCACCACCAGGGCTTGGAAGGAGCCCGACACCGTGGAGCCAATTCCAAGGCATCTCGATAAGGTCCTCAGCCCTCCCACAGATAGACCGTCTTGGGCCAAAGGAACCCCCGATGATGCTATGTTGGTGGCGACGGCCACCAAAAAAGAACTTGCACAAGAGAGTTCTTCGGTTCACCCACCGGATAAGGAATCTCGAGCGCTTGACCGGATTGGGAAGCGGATGTTTGCTTCAGCAACCTTTTCCATAAGGGCGCTGAACTATATGGCACATACTATTAGGCTACAGCGAGACATGATTAAGGAATATGCTGCAGCCCCCCCCAGAGTCTATGTCGGTCCCAGACAAAAAGGTTTTTGAGACTCGAATGGTCACTCTAAAATCCATCTCAAATACTTCTATGCGGCTTCCCTCCCATGCAATGGAGGGAGCCGCTAGAGCTAGCGGAGCCGGGGTCGTCTTGCGACGTCGCTCCTGGCTCTGTCTGTGCGACTTCACGGACCCCTTCAAGGCGTAATTCGCGAACACCCCTTTTGACGGTTCTGCCTTGTTTGGCAAAACTGTTCGCGATACGCTGGTCCAAAGCGAAAAGGACGGGAAGACACTGTCTGCCGTCTGAGTCCGCTTCTCTAATCCCCAAAGATCCTTCTCCAGGAATCAGAGGGGGCAAAAGAAGCTCTGGTTCCGTAAGTCTCAGCAATCCGATCCTGCTGCGGACCACTCGTCCTCCAGGGGCAGAGGAGGACAAGGTGGACACCGGCCCAGACGCAGAGGGGTGCCGCGTAATTTCTGGTCTAGAGAACCTTTCTCAGACAGACCCGCGCAACAGCCCTGAGGGCTTGCCCGACTGTCCCTCTCTGGAGACGGTCGGGGGGCGATTGTCGGGAGCACCTGTCAAACTGGGAGTCCCTTACAACGGATCGATGGGTGCTCCGGATCATATCCAGAGGTTACTCGATTCCATTCATAAACCTTCCCCCCCCAATCCAAACGCCTCCCTGATGTCCCACCTGATCAGAGGGAGGCAGCGGCTTTGGAAATTTCAAAGCTGCTAAGAAAAAGAGCCATCCAGCCCGTCCCCCCAGACCAGTCCGGATTGGGTTATTACTCCAGGTTCTTTTTGGCGCCAAAGAAAATGGGGGACCTCAGACCCATCTTAGACCTTTCCGCCCTGAACCTGTTCATACCCAAAGAAAAGTTCTGAATGGTCACTCTCCAAACTATTCTCCCCCTGCTGCGGGAGAACGACTGGATGTGCTCGCTAGACCTCAAGGATGTGTATTACCACATATTAATGGACAAACGATCCAGGAGGTTTCTCCGCTTCCGGCTCGGAGCCAGTCATTATCAATTCAGGGTTCTTCCATTCAGCCTCACCTCAGCCCCCAGAGTGTTCACCAAGGTCATGGCAGTGGTTGCAGCCCACCTGCGACTCCAGGGCATTCAGGTCTTCCCTTACCTAGACGACTGGCTCCTCACCGCGACCAACAAGCATCAGCTCTGTGTGGTGAGAGATTATGCTCTGTCTCTGGCCCACAACCTAGGCATCTCAGTAAACGTGCAGAAATCCTGCCAGTGCCCCACTCAAGCCCTAGAATTCATAGGGGCCAGGTTAGATACACAAATCTCCAAAGTTGTTCTAACGTCTGTCAGGCTGAACAACTTGTCTTTCCAAGTGTTAGCTCTTCTTCGGAGCCCTGCTCCTCCAGCGGAATTAGTCCTGAGGGCACTGGGGTCTGTCAGCAGCGATCGGTCTCTCTCTTCATGCTCGCTCAATGCGCATTTTACAATGGACCCTTCAAGTCCAATGGTCCCTGTCGATCCACCCATTATGCATGCCAATTCCCCTGAGCAGGGTGTGCAGGGACTCCCTTCTGTGGTGGTTACAGGCGCAGGAACTCTGAGAAGGGGAGACCTTTTATAATTCCTCCGGCCAAAGCCACGTTGACCACGGACGCTTCTTGCTTCGGGTGGGGGGGGCATTGTTCAGGCAGATCCGTTCAAGGCACGTGGACTCCCCTAGAGACCGCATTACATATCAACGTCCTAGAGATGAGGGCGGTGCTTTTAGCGTTGCAAGCTCTCCACGACCTTCTTCCCATAGGGACTATTGCAATCCAGACGGACATGTCAGTAGTCTGGTATATAAACAAGGAGGGACCAGATCTTATCCCCTATGTCGAGAAGCCATGAGAGTGTGGGAATGGGCGATTTCCACCAACCGCTTTCTGATAGCAACGCACATTCCGGGGCGGTCCAACATATTAGCGGACAAGCTAAGTCGAGTGTTCCTCACTCCATACGAGTGGTCTCTGAATCCATCTGTTGCGAAGCAGATCTTCCACAAATGGGGTCAGCCTCGCTGCGACCTTTTCGCTTCTCCTTTAAACACAAAATGCAGCGAGTACTTGGCAATAGTTCCCCCCAGAGGGGAGACCCCCAGAGACGCTCTAGTCCATGCTTGGCCTCCCGGACTTCTTTATGCTTATCCCCCCCTCCCACTTATGATGAAATTCATCCAGAAAGCCTGTCGGTTGGGGAGCAGAGTTATCCTCATAGCCCCATTCTGGCCTCGACAGATCTAGTTCCCCTTTCTGCGGTCTCACTGTGTGGCTTCCCCATGGATTCTGGATCCCAGTCCAGACCTAATATCTCACCCAGCAAGATGCCATACCCCAAACCTGGTCAATCTCAAACTTGCTGCTTGGTTGATCCAGTTCTATTAATGGTTAGGACTCCCGGTATCTCATCCCCCGTTAAGGACATTCTGGTGGCGGCTCATAAACCATCTACCAGGAAACTTTACAACAGTAAATGGAAACGTTTTTCCATCTGGGCCAAAGATAAAGAATTGGACCCTTTTACTGTCCCTATTCCGACTATTCTGGACTTCCTTTCTCTGCTTTTTAGACAGGGAGCAAGTGCCTCTACAGTCAAAGTGCAGTTGGAGGCCATCTCCCATTTTCATGTGGGGGACGGCATAGGTTCCTTAGCATCTACTAAGTTGTGCAAAACCTTCTTAAGAGGTGTTTTTCTTTTGAAACCACCTGTCAAGACTGTGGTGCCCCCGTGGGATCTCACTCTGGTCTTGCAAGCCTTAACGAGACCACCTTTTGAGCCAGCGGCCTCGGTTCCGTTAAAGTTCTTGTCTTGGAAAACTGCTTTCTTAGTGGCTATTACTTCGGCCAAGAGAGTTTCCGAACTACAAGCTCTGTGTATTAAACCTCCGTACCTTACTTTTCACAAAGATAGTGTGTCCCTCAGGACTAACCCGTCTTTCTTGCCTAGGGTGGCTACAGAATCAAACATTAATCAATCAATAAATCTTCCTGTATTTTTCCCAAATTTTCACAACAAAGGAGAATATACGTTGCACAAATTGGATGTTCACAGACAACTGCATTTTTACTTGCACAGAACTAAAGAGTTTCGCAAGTCGGACCAGTTGTTTGTTTCTTTTGCAAAATCAGCCATGGGCAAGGCAATTACTAAGGTGACTGTAGCAAATTGGATCTGTCGGTGCATTATCATGGGATACACCTCCTCTGGGAAGCCAGCTCCGGTTGGCGTCCATGCTCATTCCACAAGATCTGTAGCTACCTCAACAGCTTTTTGGTCTAGGGTTCCAGTAGACGATATTTGTTCAGCAGCTACCTGGTCCTCATCTCATACCTTCATTTCTCATTACAAACTGGATATCATTTCAAGAAGTAGGGCTTCTTTTGGCTCCGCGGTGCTTCGGAATATCCTTCCGTAAGGACCACCCAGGTTCCATAGGTTAGCTGGGGACTCTGTCCCACAGGTTGCCGATCAAATGAAGTAACTACTTCAGATATAGAAGTTATGTACTCACCATAACGTTCCATCTCGGTAGATACTTCATTTTTCTGCAACCACCCCCCCCCCCTGCCATCCCCCGAACCTCGGGAAAATTCTCTGATCTTTGGAGTTGGTTTCTGTCTCGAGTTGGTGAGGCAAAAAAAACGATCTGAGGTAATGTGGTTGGTACTAGGGGATTATGGGTAGGGGGGAGGAGCTCGGATCTTGGAGCTTGGAAAGCTGCCGGATCGGATCCGACACCCACAGGTTGCAGACAAATGAAGTATCTACTCAGATGGAATGTTATGGTGAGTACATAACTTCTATTTTTTGGAGGGGGAACCCATTACCTGTTTCATACTCTATTTTGTCCCTTGCCAAATTTTTTATTTTTTTCTCTCACACTGTAAATTTACGTATCAGCATTAACAAACACAGTTTGATATTCAGCTTGTTTGGCGCTGAAACATAAATTATTTAAAATGTGTTCGTTTAAACCATTAACAGTCAATTTACACTGGCAAAGCTTTTTTTCATCGTTTTTTACCAGCGCTTCTATTAATTTGCATCTGTGATGGTTGAAAATAGTGACCTGGTGTAAATCCGAACCTTCAACAAGGCCGTTGGGGAACTTCAAGCAACACAGGCCCTTTGGTATCTGCTCTCTGGCCAAACATTCCTTTAAGTACGCATTCTCGACTTGTATTTTCTTTAATTTAAACAGTTCAGTTTCTAATGTCTTGAACTGTTGCTCTTGTGTACGATACGTATGACGTGGCTCGATGTTGCTAAAGGAAAGTTCATTATCTTTGTTCAGCCAATTAATAAGGCTAATTCCACAAGATTAGCTCACCCCATTGGTTGAACCTTGCTCTCAGTTCCGCCCTGCATTTCCGGACATCACATTTGAATTCATTTGTGCCTGGTTGTTCAAAACAGGACTCTGTTGTGCAGGAGTAATCAATGAGGTTGAAAGTTGAGACCCTCCAGTTGTCATATTAATGGAATCACTTCTGGTCATACTAGTAGCAGTTGTAGGGTTGAGTTTAGTTCCAAACCTGATTAACTGTTGTGTCAGCCCCTCGATTAGAGCTGAAAGGTTCCCAATGGCTTTCACCAAGTCAGTAACATAACTGCTAGTTTCTCCATCTCAAGTGCTCATTAAACTTTAGATGTGAAGTTGTTCTATCTTGATGTTCATTCTTACAGATGGGTTTGAGCCGATCCTGGGAATTGTTATGGCTAGGCTTGTATAGGCCCTAGGGCTGATAGCCTAGTACCAACCTATGAACCTATGAATCCTCTGCTCCCAGTCAGCCTACTACAAACTTTACAGACAGCTCGAGGCCAAGTCCCTATCCCATGATGCACCTAGAGTTACCCCAGATCTAGTTTGCCGCTACACTAGATCGGAGGTTCCTTGCACAACTCGGGCCAGTATAATTCTTTCAGATACTTCTAATATTTCTAAAATATATTTAGTTAGTATTTGATAGTTAGCCTTATAGTTGTTAGTAGAGATATTTCTTTTTGACCTCGTTTTTTCTATAGGCCTTTAATATTACCCTTCCCTTTGGTGTGCCTTTAAATCTTTATATAACTTCTAGTTTAATTACTGTGTGTGTGTGTATTTTTGAATAGTGCATTATTATTCAGCCCAGTTGTTATTTAGGGCTTATTTAGGTAATTTAGCTTACCAGTTTCTTTGCTAGTTTTTTGGGTGTGGCTAGTCTCCTTAAAGTACAGTAGTTTATTGTTGTAAACTATATACCTGATTATGGCTGACCAGGATAAGGATAAGCATCCTAAGTCAGGATTTAAAAAGTTTCCAGAATGTGGGCAGAAGATGTCTGTGATAGTCATTAATTGTGTGTACTGCCTTGGAGCCTTGCACTTACAGGAAAGCGGCTCCATTTGTCATTCTTTTTCTTCCGGAGTTCTCCAGGAATGAAAAAGAAAACTTATAGGTACAGGACTTCTTAAACTGTCATTTCAGGAAGCTTTGAGTCACCAGGGTACTTTTAGTAAATCTTCAAAGTCTTCCAAGACTACTACTTCCTCTTTTTTGGAAGTTAAAAAATCTACGAGAGTCTACGTCTGCTCCACAGCCATCTGAGCAGAGTGTCTTGTCTTTTCGGAGCTGGTCCCCAATCCTGTCACTGGTGTCCGAAGTTCTAAAATCACCTATTCTACAGTCAGTACCTACCACCATCCATCCATTCATTCATCATGGTCCTTTATCAGCCTGTCCGATTTGGATGTTGATCGTGTGGTGCAGAAGTTGCTACAGGCACCGGCATTCGGTAAATTTTTGTCAGATCTGACCCAGGTGGTTTTGGAGCCTAAAACTGTTATGTCATTGACTTCTTTTCCTCCTCCGAGCCATACCAGTCCTTTGGAGCTGGAGGAGTCGGACCTGATGAGAGTCTTCGGAGCTGACGCATGTTCCAATGCTTTCGGTTCCATTTACTCAGACTTCCTCAGCACCAATCGAGGTGTTTGGGAGCTGACACTCTCCTGTCAATTCTGGGGAGGATAGTCTAACAGACATGTCGGTTCAGACTTTGCCTCTCGGGGCCTCGGCTCGGATTGAGTTTGGCTCTTACTTCTGGTTCGGAGCCCACTGTGCCTGTACCGAGAGGATCAGTGGTTTCTTCAGATCCAGCGGTCCCTTCTCATCAGAGCAGGGGTGCCTTCAGTGCCATGAGGAGAGTTATGTCTTCTAAGACATCTATGACTTCAGGTCCTGCTACCTCCTCACCAAAAGCGCCTGTGTCAACTTCTGCTTCACAGATCCTTTTTAAGTGTGGAGACCCAGGACCTCAGGAAGCCCCATTGGGTGGCCCCTACTCTTCCAAGACCTCACCTGAAGTTCCCACTGATGAGGTTTCGAGGAAGGGACTCTGTAAGAGGAAGCACTTAAACTCCCCACAGGAATCTCTCACATCTGATACCAACTTGGATGAATCAGAAGGGTCCCCACAGTCCCCCTCTGAGGATATCTAATTTGCTGAGATGTTAGAAATCCTATGGCAGAGGGATGACTGACAGTCCACCAACCCTACTGAAGATGAGTCTGTTCTCCTGAAGGCTTTCAGGTATCAACCCTCCCACCTCTTGGGTGTCTCCGCCCTTCGATAAGCTCATGGAGGTGATCTCACAAAGGGCGTGGGAGTCCCTGGACACCAAGGAGCCTGTCCCTAGGAGGCCTAATAAATTTATTTGTTCTTCCCACGAAAAGTGTTTTCTTACCAAGTGAGTGCCAGTTGATGCCATGGTGGTGGCGGCAGCCACCAAAAAGGAGATATCTGAAACTTCTTCCTCTATCCATCCTCCTAACAGAAATTCTAGAATCATGGATAGATACGGGAAGTGCACATACAGTTCAGCAACTTTTGCCTTGTGTTCACTGAACTATCTCACTCATTTTACAAGACTGCAAAGAGGTCTCCTAAAAGAGCTTTTGAGACGCTCTTCAGGGTACAGTAGCTGTAGGAGCTTCAGACAAAGTCACCTCCCCCAGCTTACTATCCTCAGTTCCATAGTGACCTCATCCATGTGTCTCATTTCATGTGCAGCTGATGGAACGAGTAGGGCAGCGGATACAGGAAGCCCTAAATTTCAGAACGCCGAACGGCACTTGCAAACGCTGCTTCTGCTTCGGACCACGCGGCAAGAAAGACTGGGGATATGTCGTCGGTCATGCGCTTAAGTACTACTACGTACTGATGTCAGCTCCGGGCGCCCATGACCGACGCCAGCCTAACTCTTTGGTATTCGGGCCGACCGAGGACAGCGGACTACCCTAGGTTATGACTGCAGCAATTTGGATCCTCGAACATCTACATTTATGGTAGGTACAAAACTGTACTTTCCGAAAACCCCAAGGAGCCTTTCTGGACACGCATGGTGAACCCTCCTCCAGGGGCAGAGGAGGGGGCAATAATGGAAGATGAAACCAAGGAGACTGAGAACAGTTCTTTGGGAAGCCCTACCAGTGCTCCTGAAAGGCGGCATGACTGTTCTGCTCTGGAGGCAGTCGGTTGCTTATCTTTGTATCCAGACACCTGGCTCAAAATGACAAATGACAACTGGGTACAAAGTATAGTTTCTAGAGGATATTTCATTCCTTTCGCCACTCCCCCTGCATTGACAACAAAAATCCAGATGTTCCACCCAGTTACAGGGAACAAGGAACAGTAGATGTCCAAACGTTGCTAAGAAAGTCATCCAACCAGCCCAGCAGACCAGATAGGATCCGGAACTTACTCAAGATTCTTTAGTTCCAAAAAAAGACAAGGGACTGGAGACCTATTTTGTACCTCAGCAGACTAAACAGATCTGTCAAGAAAGAGATGTTCCAGATGGTCACGCTTCAGTTGATACTTCCCTTCTTAGGGAAAGACAATTGGATGCGCTTGATAGATCTCCAAGATGCGTACTACCATATAAAAATGGCCTGACCATATAGTGATCATCTGTGATTCCAGCTGAGAGCCAATCATTACCAGTTTCGAGCCCTGCCCTTTAGTGTCACTACAGCCCCTAGAGTGTTTACAGCTCACCTGAGGCGTTTAGGATTCCAGGTGTTTCCATACTTAGACGATTAGCTCCTCACTGCCACCACCAGGCATCAGCTAATACAAGCCAAGGACACCACTCTTTCTATCTGCAGTCATCTGGTCATTACAATAAATTCAGAAAAATATGCCGTGTCGCCATCGGACATATTGTTTTTATCAGAGCAGAACTGGACACCACAACCACTTTGAGACTTCCAGCAGAAAGAGTTTTAGTACTCCATCAGCAGGTTCACATCAGCAGGTTCACAATATCATATCCAAAGACAAGGCTCCTGCATCAGAAGTGCTAAAAGTGTTAGGCATAATGGCAGCTGCAATATTGGCGATACCGTTCGGTCGCATACACATATGTATTCTGCAGTGGCTGTTATTCACTCAGTGGTCTTACCAAGAGCTCCCAGTGTCTCCTCTCATAATGATCACAAACACATGCAAAAAGGATCTTTACTGGTGGTTGATCTCTCCATGTAACGATAGGTTGTCCTTTTGTCCTATCCCCACCACTGGCTATGTGACCGGCTGCTTCCCTCATAGGGTGGGGGGCATTTTCAGGGAAGAACAGCCCAAGGCACATGGACCGAACAAGACACATCTGCATATCAATGTCCTGGAGATGAGAGCGGTACTTTTAGCATTGCAGTACTTCCAGGACACACTTTTTCTGGGAACAATTGTGATTCAGGCAGACCTGTCAGTGGTCTGGTATCTGAACAAACCAGGAGGAACCAGGTCCTACCTTGAGGCCATAAGAGTATGGCAGTGGGCACATCCACCCAGCGCTTTGTCAGAAACGCACATCCCAGAGAAATCCAATGTGATAGACAAACTGAGCAGGGCAATTTTGTTGCCTCACAAGTGGTCCCCCAAGAAAGAGATAGCGGATAGAATTTTCCACAGGTGGGGGCCAGCCTTGCTGCAACCTTTTTGCCAACCACATGAACACAAAATGCAGATGCTACTTTGCCCTGATTCCCCCTCCAGGAGAAGCCCCAAGGGATGCACTCGTACACGATTGGCCTCCGGGTCTCCTCTATGCATTCCCACCAATTCCCTTGATACCCAAAATATTTCAGAAAGCGAAAGCCCCTGGAAAGGACCATCATTCTAATAGCCCTTCATTGGCCTCGTCAGATTTGGTTCCCCTTCCTTCGACTTCATCAGACCCTTGGATTCTGGACCCAGTTCCAGATCTTATGACACATTCATCGGGGGCTCTTCATCCCTCTCTTCAGTCCCTGAAATTGACAGCTTGGCTGCTCCAATTCCCAACATAGCTAGGTTCCATAACCTCTCAAATGAAACACAGTAGATACTGATATCTTTTCATAAATCATCTACTAGGAAGCTATATCTTAGCAAATGGAGAAGATTTTCTATATGGGCCTCTCAAAATAACATTGATCCCTACCAAGACCCTTTTACCTCCATATTAGAGTTCTTGACTATACTTTTCAGTAAAGGAGCTGCAGCAGCAACAGTTCGGGTTCAACTTGCTGCTATCTCTAATTTTCACCTTTACTTTGAAGGATTAAACATAATGTCACACAAACTATCCAAAGCCATTCTCAAAGGGACTTTTCATCTCAGACCACCTATGAAATCCCCTTATACTCCATGGAATCTAAATTTTATGCTTTCATGCATTATTCTCCCACCTTTCGAACCAGCTTCCTCATGCGATTTGAAATATTTGTCATAGAAGACTATATTTTTAGTAGCCATCACTTTTGCCCATAGAGTGTCAGAGCTTCAGGCCTTGTCCATAAAGCCTCCTTATTTGATTTTCCATGCTAATAGACTGTCCCTGTGAACAAATCCTTCATTTTTACCCAAAGTTTTACTGAAACTAACCTTAACCAGGTCATAGATTTGCCAGTGTTCTTTCCCAAACACACCAACAACTTAGAGTATATGCTGCACAAGCTTGATGTTCATAGGTAGTTTAGATTTTACTTGGATAGAACAAGAGTTCAGAAAATCAGAACAGCTTTTCGTTTCCTTTTCAGATTCCAGAAAAGGTATGCCAGTGGCAAAAATAACACTGTCTAAACGGTATCTTATTGTCACATTTCCTTATTCAGCTGCTAATATGCCTTTACAACACAAAATTAAGGCTCATTCTACCAGATCAGTGTCCACAACTTCTGCCTTTTCTGCTAGGCTTCCTATAGACGCTTGTGCAGTAGCCACTTGGTCAAGACCTCATACCTTTATCACTCATTACAAAGTTGACAGGGCCTCCTTTGGGTCTACTGTCCTAAAAAAACATACTCCTGTGAGCCACCCAAAAAAGATGGTGCTTTGGACGGAATGAACGGCGAGATAGAACAACTTCACATAAAGAAGTTATGTACTCACCATAACATTCCATGCGAGTTGTTCATCTCACCTTCATTCTTACTTCCCACCCTCCTATCCCCTCCAGGGTTTTTCGAGGACCGAGATACTAATTTTATCCTGGTTGCTCAATCTTTCTATGGGTAAAGACTGATAAGAATGGCACATGGTATTATACGCAGCAAGCAAGATCTGAGGTAACTCTAGGTACATCATGGGATAGGGACTTGGCCTCGAGCTGTCTGTAAACCTCGAGCTTTGTAGTAGGCTGACTCCCATCTGTAAGAATGAAGGCGAGATGAACTCACATGGAATGTAATGGTGAGTACATAACTTTTTTTTTCCAGTTCTTGTTAGTTTTCTTATTTTTGTTACTAGCTTGTTTTTGTGTTATTGGTTTTATAGTTTGTGGATGGTGACAGTTTCACAGATGGATGGAGAAACTAGCGGTTCAGTTACTGACCTGATGAAAGCCATTGGGAACCTTTCAGCTCTAATTGAGGGGTTGACACAGTTAATCAGGTTTGGAGCTAAACTCAACCCTACAACTGCTACTAGTGTGACCAGAAGTGATTCCATTAATTTGGCGACTGGAGGGTCTCAACTTTCACCCTCGTTGATTACTCCTGTACAACGGAGTCCTATTTTGAACAGCCAGGCACAAATGAATTCAAATGTGACATCCGGAAATGCAGGGCAGAACTGTGAGCAAGGTTCAACCAATTGGGTGAGCTAATCTTGCTTAATTAGCCTTGTTGATTGGCTGAACAAAGATAATGGACTTTCCTTTAGCAACATCGAGCCACGTCATACATATGGTACGTTAGAGTAACGGTTCAAGGCATTAGAAACTGAACTGTTTAAAGAAAATGCAAGTCGAGAATGCGTACTTAAAGGAATGATGTTATGTGATCCTATCTCGCCTACATTCTGACTGATGGGTTCGGAGCCGATCCCTCGGCTCCGACTCGGCACGCTTATGCCAAAGAGCGAAGTCTCTTACTGGCTGAGCTTACCATATCCCAGGATGCACCACTACCAGTCCCCCAGATCTCGTTTGCCGCTAACAAGTGAAGACGTGGTCTTGAGCTGGCTGAGTTAAGTAGTGATTATTTCACTAGTTTTTCTGTCAGGATTTTCTTCATTCTCAACAAAAAGCTGTTTTAACAGCTATTCTTGTGTTTAGAGTGCGTTTGACAAAAATTCACTTGGTGAATTCTTGTGTTGTGAGTGTGGACTAGGAGTACCTCTTGTCTGGAAAGGCCTTTCCCGGTCTTTTTATTTGTAGGTGACTTCGGTTCTGTTTCGGATCATTTATATTTCTTCTTTAAAGAAGAACTAGCAGAGAGAAATTATTCCAATTTACAGAGTTTGTGCTGTGTTTTGACTACAGAGTATTGCGAGTGATAACTGTAAGCCTATTCTAGGTGTGTCACCAGTGTTTCTTCCAGTTAGTTTTCTGAAATTTTCTATAATGTCTCAGAATCCTAGGCCTTCGGGCTTTAAGAAATGTGTAAAATGTAGCTTCAAAATGTCCATCACGGACGATCACTCGCTCTGTGTGTATTGCTTAGGGGCAAAACATTTACAGGAATCATGTAGTGTATGTCACGCTTTTTCCTCAAGGGTCCTCCAGGAGAGGAAAAATAAATTAATTCTTAAGGGATTAATTAAACCTTCTTTCGAAGAAGCTTTGGCATCCTCTCCTTCTCCGCCAAAGAAAGGGCACCGGCACCGACCAGTCCGCCGGATCCGATCGCTAAGAAACAAAGGCAGGCCTCTCCTTCGGCTCCAAGGACTTCGGAGCCGAGGTCGGAACGGTCTGCCTCGATGCCACCAGTATCGACTCCTCTGGCTTCGGAGCCGATGGCTGGGGCATCGAGAGGCGGGTCACCTTCGTCGGCTCCACTGCTCTCGGAGCCGACAAAGGTTGCCCGCTCAGACACTTCCTCCTCGGCGCCGAAGTCCACCTCGGCACCGACGGAATCTGGTGTGTGTATTCCTTCGGCGCCGATAGTTGTCGAGTCTCCTCGGAGCCGGTCCCCTAGTCCTTTGGGGCCGTTGGAGAGGCCATCTCGAACCCGTTCTGTTTCCTCTCGGTCTTCGAGGATGTCAGATTCTGATATAGACAGGGTGCTCCAAAGACTGTTCCAGTCCCCAGTCTTCCAAAAATTTGTTTCGGTTCCGACCCAGTTGGCTGCGGATCCGATGACCTTGGCCCACCCCATTCCCATTCCTCCTCCGACCGCTTCGGCTCCGCCGGAGCAGGTGCTGTTGGAGCCGGTGGAGATATCAGGGTCGGCTCCGACCCTTACTCCAACCCGGCCCTTCGGGTCCGAGTTTGGTACGCGGACTTCTTCGGCTGGACCCGGGGTGATGTTTGGGGCCTATGCTGGTTCCGAGCCTCCCTCGGTGCTTGCTGGGACTTCCGTTGGCTATCACGGCTCTGGGGACCGGACACTCCCAGGATTCTGGGGTCCGGCTTTCAGAGCCATGAGGAGTGCCTTGGCCAAGTCCTCTTCGCCATCTCTCCGGCTTTACCGGCACCTTCCTGGGCGTGGAGACTGGGTCTTTGGCAGTTCCCTGTCCGTAGTCAGCGGAGCCCGGGCCTGAGGTTACCCCAGTGGGGTTCCCTCCTCCTGAGGGTTCTTCGAGTTGTCTTCGGAGGAACCCCAGGGAAGAGATCGGGCAAGGGGAAGCACGTGGACTCCCCGGGGTCTATTACATCAGACACTGTTCTGGTTGATGCAGGGGGGTCCCAGTCGTCCTCGGATGATGTCTCATTTGCAGACATCTTAGAGATCCTCAAACAACGAGGCGGCTGGATATCCAAACCCCTCTGCTGACGAGTCAGTGCTCCTCAAGGCCTTTGGGGCTCAGCCCTCCGCCTCCTGGGTGTCTCCGCCCCTCGACGAGCTTCTGGATTTAGTTTGTCGAAGGGCGTGGGAACATCCAGATACCGTGGAACCAGTCCCTTGTCGTCCAAATAAATTTTTGTCTGCTCCCCGAGAAGGAGTTCCTCACTAAAGGAGTGGCTGTAGATGCCATGGTGGTGGCATCTGCTACACAACAGGACGTGGCAGAGGCTTCAACGTCCGTCCATCCTCCTAATAAGGAGTCTAGGAGTATGGACAGGTACGGAAAGCGCACCCTGACTTCAGCGGCCTTTACTTTAAGGTCTCTGAATTATTTGGCACATTTTACCAGGCTTCAGAGGGATCTGGTCAAGGAGTTGTCAGATTCCCTCGCGGGTAACCTACCTGAGCAGCTAGCCCAGTCGGTTAGCTCTCAGTTGGCTACCCTTACGTCAATTTCTAACTCGTCCATGAGGCTCATTTCCTATGCGGCCGAAGGGGCGGGTAGAGCGGCAGGCACAGGCGTGGCTCTACGGAGACAAGCCTGGCTCCGCTTGTGTCAGTTTGGAGGCCTTCAAGTCTTCCTTCACGACGCTCCCTTTGATGGGTCCTCATTGTTTGGACCCAAGGTTAAAGACACCCTTACCCGCTGTGAGCAGGAGGGAAAAACTTTATCTGCCGTAGGTGCCCGTTATTCCACTCCCTTTCGGCCTTACCCCAAGGCTAAAGGAGGGGGGAAAATGTGGTTCCGCAAATCTCGCAAGTTTTTCTCCCAACAGCAGGAAGATTCCCTTTCCAGAGGCAGAGGACGGGAAATTTTTCAGGGAGACGCCGTCCCAGAGGCGGCAGAGGGCCCGCAATTCTGGAGACCGCGAGTCCTTTGTGGCTCTTCAGCCTCCCACACGCCATGAGGGATTGCCCGGCTGTGCTGCTCCGGAGCCAGTCGGGTGTCGTCTTGGCAAGCACGTAAAAGCCTGGGACTCAATCACTGAGGACAGATGGGTGCTTCGGATCATTGCCGGAGGTTACACCATCCCATTCACATACTCCCACCGTCCAAAAGAATCCCGGACCCACCACCCAGTCAAAGGGAAATGGCAGCCGCAGAAGCTTTAAAGCTGCTAGAAAAGGAGTCATCCAACCGGTCCCCACAGACCAGATCGGATCAGGAAATTACTCCAGGTTCTTTTAGTGCCAAAAGACAGGGGACCTGAGACCAATATTGGATCTCAGCAGACTGAACCAATCCGTCACGAAATCCAAATTCCGAATGGTCACGTTACAATCCATTCTCCCATTGTTGGAGAAGGATGTTTGGATGTGCTCCATAGACCTCAAGGACGCCTATTATCACATACCGATACATCAGGCGTCCAGGAGGTATCTGCGCTTCAGCCTGGGAGTCAGTCATTACCAATTTTGCGCTCTGCCCTTTGGTCTCACCACAGCCCCCAGGGTGTTCACCAAGTGTTTGGCAGTAGTGACGGCTCACCTGAGAAGTCTTGGATTCCAAGTGTTTCCCTATCTCGACGACTGGCTCCTGACTGCCACCACCAGGCATCTACTAATGAACAACCTCAAAGCCACCATCTCCCTGGGTATTACCCTGGGGATTATATTCAATTGGTCAAAGTCTGTCTTGCTGCCCTCTCAACGCATAAAGTTTATAGGAGCAGAGATAGACTCAAGATTGATGCGCGTCTTTCTTCCTGCCGAAAGGATCCAAACTTTACAGGGCCAAGTTCAAGCTCTGATCTCGAGATCCAAAGCCCCAGCCAGGATGGTTCTACAAGTTTTAGGCTCAATGTCTGCCACGGTTCTTTTAGTTCCTCTGGCAAGATTACACATGAGGATTCTTCAGTGGCTATTGTCAACTCAATGGTCTTTTCAGGATCTTCCCCTCAATCATCACATCATGATTACGGAAATATGCAAAGGGACCTTCGCTGGTGGCTTCAGACATCCAATTTGGATCAAGGAAAACCCTTTGTTCTCCCCTCTCCAGTGGTTACCCTGACGACAGATGCCTCCCAGATAGGGTGGGGGCATTGTCTGGGCAGGCTAGTTCAGGGCTCCTGGCTTCCAGACGAAGCTCTTCTCCACATCAACGTGTTGGAGATGAGGGCTGTACTTCTATCCCTACAAGCCTTACACAAGTTTCTTCCTCAGGGCATCATCGCCATCCACACAGACAACATGTCGGTGGTTTGGTATCTGAACAAACAAGGAGGGACCAGATCATACCCCCTTTGCAGAGAGGCCATGAGAGTGTGGGAATGGGCTGTAGCTACCAACCGCTTTTGGTAGCGACCCACATCCCGGAAAGTCAAATATATTGGCAGACAAATTGAGCAGGACAATTCTCTCTCCTCACGAGTGGTCTCTAAACCACACAGTAGCAGCTCAGGTTTTCAGGAGATGGGGGACGCCGTGCTGCGACCTATTTGCAACTCCACTAAACACCAAGTGCCAAAGGTTCTTCTCCTTGATCCCACATCAGGGAGTACCAGCCATGGATGCTCTAGCACAACCTTGGCCAACAGGGCTACTTTACGCCTTTCCTCCAATTCCGCTTCTTCCCAGAGTTATTCAAAAAGCTTCTCAACTGGGGTCTTCAATGATACTGATTGCCCATACTGGCCTCGCCAGGTATGGTTTCCTACCTGAAGAAGCATGCAGTGGACGATCCGTGGACTTTAGACCTAATTCGGACTTGCTAATCCATCAGTCGGGACATCGGCATCAGTCCCTTCAATCTTTGAAATTGACAGCTTGGCTCCTCCACTTCCGACTTTAGTTAGAAGGCACACACTAGACCCGGAAGTTGTTCACATTTTATCTTCGGCCCACAAACCCACCACTAACAAATTGTACCTTAGTAAGTGGAAGAGGTTTGCTATCTGGGCTCAACTCAAGGGCTTAGACCCTATCACTGCTCCTGTCCCAGAGGTCTTGAAATTCTTAACATCCCTGTTTAATCAGGGATCTTCTGTCTCAACTATTAAAGTCCAACTAGCGGCTATCTCTAAATTCCACGAATCCATGGATCCTCCTTTGATGAGCAGCAGACTATGCAAAACTTTCATTAAAGGTGCGAGCCTATTAAGACTCCCAATTTTTCAACCTGCACCTGCGTGGGATCTTGATTTGGTGCTTGGCGCATTAACATCTCCCCCTTTCGAACCGGCTGCTACATGCGAGTTAAAATATCTGTCTTGGAAAACTGCCTTCTTAGTTGCAATTACTTCTGCAAGAAGAGTTTCAGAGCTTCAAGCCCTGTCTATTAAGCCACCGTACTTGATTTTCCACAAGGATAGAGTATCACTTAGGCCTAATCCATCCTTTGTCCCAAAGGTCTGTTCTAGTTTCTGCCTCCAACAATCTCTAGAGCTACCAGATTTCTTCCCAAAATTCTCCAATGAAGCAGAATACACTCTTCATAAATTGGATGTTCACAGGCAATTACGCTTCTATTTAGACAGGACTCAGCAACTTCGTAAGTCAGACCAGTTGTTTGTGTCCTTCTCAGATAATAAACTGGGCCAAACCATCACAAAAGCTACTATCTCAAAATGGATCAGAGATTGCATAACTCAGGCTTATTCTTCTTAAATAAGCAACTTACAACATCTATCAAGGCTCATTCTACCAGAGCTATGGCTACTTCTATAGCTTTTCATTCCAAGCTCGCTATATCGGAAATCTGTGCTGCGGCTACTTGGTCCAATCCGCACACTTTCATTTCCCACTACAAATTGGATGTGGCATCTAAAGGACGAGCTTCATTTGGTTCCACGGTACTCAGGAGTGTTTTCCAGTGAGCCACCCAGGATTCAGGTGCTAGGGACGCTGTCCCATCAGTCAGAATGTAGGCGAGATAGGATCACATAACATCTTTTAGTTATGTACTCACCATAACTTCAGATGTTTGGGATCCATCTCGCCTACATTCCTAATACCCACCCTCCTTCCCCCTGCCTTGGAGATCAGAAGAGATTGAACGGTTTTGAGTTCTACTGTTTATCTTGTTTCATCTGACTATGTTATATAAGCAGGATGTGCATGTGTGCATGTATGCGGACAAACTAGATCTGGGGGACTGGTAGTGGTGCATCCTGGGATATGGTAAGCTCAGCCAGTAAGAGACTTCGCTCTTTGGCATAAGCGTGCCGAGTCGGAGCCGAGGGATCGGCTCCGAACCCATCAGTCAGAATGTAGGCGAGATGGATCCCAAACATCTGAAGTTATGGTGAGTACATAACTAAAAGTTTGGCCAGAGAGCAGACACCAAAGGGCCTACATTGCTGGAAGTTCCCCAATGGCCTTGTCAAAGGTTCGGATTTATACCAGGAGCTGGTCTCTATTTTCAACTGTCACAGATGTGAATTAATAAAAGTGCTGGTAAGAGACGAAAAAAAGCTTTGCCGGTGTAAAATGACTGTTAATGGTTTAAACAAACACATTTTAAATGATTTACATTTCATCGCCAAACAAGATGAGTATCAAACTGTGTTTTTTAATGTTGATAGGCAAATTAACAGTGTGCGAGAGAGAAAAAAAATTGGCAAGGGACAAAACTGAGTATGAAATGGGCAATGTGTTTCCCCTTCCAAAAACTTCTGTTTCAGGCAGGCCAAATGTACACTTTACAAGGATAGGAATGGAAGAACACTTGAATAGTTTTGATAATACTTGATGTTCTTCATGTTTCACTATTGCAGTCATCACACTAGGGTTATCTGCCTGCAGGTAGCCCTCAGTCGGCCCAAATACCAGAGACTTAGTATTTCTGCGTCTGATGCTGTCGCTCCAGGGCTGGCGTCAGCTCATCAGGGGTATAAAAACAGGCAGCCAACACCATTACATCAGTCTTTCTTGCTGAGGAGCCCGAAGCAGTTCGCAAGTGCTGGTGGGCCGCTACCTAAGTTTTCGTTTACGAATTGAATCATCCTGAAGTCTTCCAAAGCTAAGTACCCCATTAGGGAACCTTTTTTCTTTCTCTAACCAATGTCAGAAAAAGTTAATTGTCTTGCCTGTGGAAAGAAAATACCACACTGAGATTTTCATTCTTACTGCATCACCTGTCTAGGCCCAGACCACAACGTACCTCGCTGTCAGTTTTGTGCCTTTTTCAATGGCCGAACCATTTGTCGTTGGGTCCTTATTGTCGCTAAATACTTTCATTCTCCATATTCTGAAATGGCTTCGGTAAGCCATCTGACTACCAATATTCTGAAAAAAAACATAAGGATAAAGACAGACAGGTTCAAAGCTGCTGACAACGTTTCCGTTAAGCTAGTCGCCAGTTCACCGGTACTCAGTGAGGTGCTTTTGCAGCCCCTGATGCCCACTTCAGTGGATTCACAGGCCTCTACCGAGATCCGTTCGGAGTCTGGTATGCTGCGAGACTCTTCTTTGACTTTGGAACCGGCGGATGTCTCTACCTTGGATGGGTCCTGAACCACTGAGCAGGCACCGGCTTCTGAGGAAGTTCATACTACTGATGTTCGACACAAACCGACTACTTCATTTCTGTCTAAAACTACCGAGTTTCTAAGGCCAAGAGTACATGCTACGCCTAGAAAACAGACTACCAAAGCACATGCACCTGCTCCCTTGCCACAAAATGCTGAGAATGGCAGAAGACCTTATTATGCTGATTAGGGGAAGTCAGCCTTCTGCTAAGAGAAAAGGGGACGAGTCCCCAGCAGCTTCAACAGACCAAGAGTCCGACGACTCTGAGGTTTCTGATTATGAAGACATGCCCTTATCTACTTATGAGGATTCTGATGCAGAGGAATCCATTCCCTCTGCCTCTCCTCCAGAGGATTTCTCTTTTGGTGAAACCTTGCATACTTTGAGAGCATTTCCACTGGGAATGCCAAGACTATCCTCAGTCCAAAAAGAGACTCCGAGAATTTCTAGACTTAGCAAAACACAGGCCTTTAGCAATACCACCAGTCCTGGAATTTGTCTTTATGGAATCAAGTCTTATTCCTGATACTTTGCCCCCTGCCCCTAGGAAACCAGACAGGTACTACAGAGTACCTGACTATCACAAATTTATTTTCAAAAATCCTACTGCTGACCTAGAGATCATTTCCCAGGGGCCTAAAGGTATCAAGGCAACCACAGCTAAGAATCCCACCCCTTCGGACAGGGATTCCAGCGCTTTGGACAGATGGAGTAGGAATGTATATACTTCTGCAACTCTTGCCATTAGGACTTTGAATTGTCAGTTTCACATGCTGAAGTACCAACAACATATTATGGAACTTAAGTAAAAAATAGCTACTTTTACAGACTGCAGAAAATAAAGACTTGCAAGAGCTTATACATTCTACAAGCCAAGTCAGCAAGCATACATTGCAGTGTGGCTTTGATGCCCTAGAAACATCTTGCAGGGCAGCAGTCACTGGTTCTGTACTGAGAAGACATGCTTGGCTTAAGTCGCAGACCTTGCCAGATCATGGCAAATCCAGGTTCCTAGACACTCATTTGAACAAGGACAATCTGGCACCAAAGCAGAAGAGATCTTAAAAAGATGGAAGAAAAAGCTAAATATATGCAGACAGTCAAAGAATTCGTACAAGTGCAGCCTCCTAGAAGTAGGCATTACCCCTCGAAACATTGGTCCTTTCCAGCCCTCTCAAGGCCATCTCAAACTAGACCAAGGGGAAACAGACCCCCCCCAGACTACAGTCTCAGGGTATGCAGAGATCTAAGCAACGGACTGCCTCTACCTCGAAAGCAGGGAGTGCTAAACCCCACCTCCTTACGGAAAGAATTCCCAATGACTTATCAACTCCACCTCCCTCTTCTGCCCAACTGCTTGTGCCCCTAGGAGGAAACTTGCCCTTCATGCAAAAAACTGGATTCCTATCACCAAAGACCAATGGGTCCTCAACATTGTATCCCAGGGGTACACATTTTACTTCCACTCACTGCCAGCCCCAAAAGGGTTCCCAGACCGCTGTCTAAACCAGTGGGCAGAGGCTCAAAACCAAGTCCAATCCCTACTCTATATAAGGGCAATTCAACCGGTTCCTGAGGAACAGATAGATCAAGTATTCTATTCCAGACTTTTCTTGGTACCCAGAAGAGGGCACTTGGCGTCCAATCCTAGATCTTTAAATTCTCAACGCCTTCCTGGTGGTACCAAAATTCAAAATGCTCACCCTACAGCATCTTCTACCTATGCTAGCCAAAGATGCCTGGTTAGTCACCCTAGACTTAAAAGAAGCCCATCTCCACATACCTATAAGAGAGTCATGCAGAAAATATCTACGCTTCAGGGCAGGGATCTATGCATTATCAGTTCTCTGCACTTCCCTTTGGCTTATCCACTGCTCCTAGAGTATTCACAAAATGCCTGGCTTCAGCCATTGCTTACTGCAGAGAAATATTCAAATTTACCCATACTTGGACGACTGCCTGATTCAGGCAGACAGTCAGGAAATGCTGTTGCAGCACCTGACATTTGTAAAAAACCTACTAACCTCCCTGGAGTTACACCATCAACGAAAAGAAATCAAAACTAGTCTCCAGTCAAAAGATTGTATTCCTGGGAGCAAGCTTGGACACAGCATCCCAGATGGCATTCCTCACTGCAGAAAAACAAGCCTGACAGACTATTTTACTCTAATGGCCACCAGAACCCAGCTATCTTCAAGGAAAATCCTGCAGGCCCTAGGGTTCATGGCCTTATGCATCCTACGACTTCCATATGCCAGACTGCATATGAGGAAACTTCAGTGGTACTTAGTCTTTGGTGCCAACATTCTCAGGACCTGGAAACTGTCATTCCCATAATACCCTGTCTAAGGACAGAGCTTATTTGGTGGGCAGCAGCATGCAACCACAACAAGGGACTGCCCTTTACCCAACCCCACGCCATCCAGACCCTAGCCACAGACTCATCAGACTATGCCTGGGGGGCACACATGGACGGCAAGTGAATTCAGGGCCACTGGAGCCCAAGTCAAATGCATCTGCATATCAACCAGAAAGATGCTAGCTGTGCAGCACACACTGACAGTTTTCAGATCCCTACTCTCACCAGGACACCTGCTAATAAAAACAGACAACTCCACAGTTATGTGGTACATCAACAAGCAGGGGGGAACCCACTCTGCAGGCTAGCCATGGCCCTGTGGAAGGCGGCCTTGGACATGCAGGTACATCTGCAAGCTCAATTCCTGCCAGGCAAACAAAACTTACTGGCAGACGATTTAAGCAGAAATCTCCTAGACCCACATGAATGGCAACTTGAGCCACTCACCTTCAACCTTCTGATTCCAAAATGGGGGACACCAGAGGTGGATCTCTTTGCCTCCCCCTGCAATCACTAGCTCAGAAGATTTTGCACCAGGACATTTCATAGCAGGGCCTGGAAAGTGAGATGCCCTATCCTTCTAGTGGCTAAATCTCTCAATCTATGCCCTTCCCCCTCTGCCCCTTCTCTCAAGAGTAATGCTCAGGATAAGACAGAACAGACCCAAGGACAATTCTGATAACCCTGGACTGGCCATGCCAACACTGGTACCCACTCCTGTGAAGCCAGTCACTGGTGCCACCCTGGCACCTACACCAGAAACCAACCATGCTCTCTTAGGGGGGATAGATCTTGCATCTGCAACTGCAAACCCTAAATCTTGCAGCCTGGCTTATTTGTTGAATTCTCCCCCAGTAACCAGCCTAAGCAAGCAGGTGCTGGATGTCATCCTTGAAGCCAGAAGACCCAGTACAAGGAAATCCTATGCTGATAAATGGAAAAGGTACTGCTCCTGGATTCAATCTAAATGAGAGGACACAACTCTGCCCTCTAATCCTGAATTGCCTAGCAGATCTACTCCACAGAGGCCTATCTTTCTCCATTAAGATCCATGCCTCTGCCGTTTTGGCTCATTACAACACTGAACCACTTCTCTTCTCTCACCCTCTTATCAAACAGTTCCTGAGAGGGGCAAACCACTTAAGGCCACCAAGGAGAGCACCCACCCCTGCTTGGGACCTTAACTTTGTACTGGAAAATCTCACGCTACCCCCCTTTGAGCCTGCAGTGTCAGCAGAGTTAAAATTCCTCTCTTGGAAAACAGCCTTGATTCTGGCCATCACTTCAGCTAGAAGAGTGTCTGAGCTACAAGCACTTAAGGCTGTGGAACCCTTCATTATTTTCCATGCTAACAGGGTTTCCCTCAGAACTAACCCTCCCTTTATGCCTAAAGTGGTGTGCAGTGTGGCTATCAACCAATCTATCCATTTGCCTACCTTCTTCCCTAATCCTCCAAATAAAGGGGAAATGATCCTGCACTCCTTGGATGTGCACAGACAGCTCAGATTATACCTTAAATAGGACTAAGCCCTTCAGAAAGTCTGACCAGTTACTAGTCAGCTTTGCAACAGGGGTAGAGGGCAAGGCCATTTCAAAGCAAACCATTTCCAAATGGATAGCACATTGTATCCATTTCTGCTACAAGCACAATGGGAAACCAATCCCTCAGGGGATCAGAACACATTCCACTAGGGCAACTTCTACCTCTACAGCATTTTTCAGGAGAGTCCCTACCAGAGACATCCTGGATGCTGCTACCTGGAGTTCCATACACACCTTCACCAAGCATTACCACCTGCCTATCTTTTCCAAATCCAGGGCAGGTTTTGCAAAAGCAGTCCTGCAAGGCATTCTAGCCAGCCCTAACTCTTCTTGACTGCCTCCACCCTTCTTCAGCTTTGGGAATCTACCCATGTGATGACTGCAACAGTGAAACACGAAGAACATAGTACAGTTGTGTGCACTTACCATAAATGTAGATGTTTGAGTGTATTCAATGTTTCAGTCCTGATTTCCTTCCCTCCAGCCCCCTGGTTTTCTCTCTCTTTCTCTCTCTCTTTCTCTCTCTCTCTCTCTATGCCTTTTACTACCCCCCCCCCTTCAAGGGTATTGGTGTTTACTTTTTACTGGTGGTGGTTTCCCCATCATAGCTTAGTTCCCTATTGGGGGTTCCTAACATCTGGGGCAAGAAAAACTGATGTAATGGTGTCTGCTCCCTGTGTTTATACCCCTGATGACATGACGTCAGTCCTGAAGCGACAGCATCCGACGCAGAAATACTAAGTCTCTGGTATACGGGCCGACTGAGAGCTTACCTGCAGGCAGATAATCCAAGTGTGATGACTGCAACAGTGAATGCACTCGAATGTCTACATTTATGTTGTGTACACAACTGTGCTTTTTGATCAATGACCAAGAAGAAGATATCCCTTTAGGGGAACCCCCCCCAGGAGGTCCAAGAGGATTTGAAATCAGACAAAACAAGAATCCAGCAGGGACTGGAACAATACACAGAATGGTGGCAACCATTATGCACAGATAACTGTATACTCGGGGAAGGGGAGGGAAGACGGTACCAGTGAATATCAACTATGATGACAATTGTGATGATTATGTAGCTTGTACTGTTATAAAAATCAACACAATGATTTCAATATTTATAATTACAGTAGTCAAACTGTTACTTGTGAATGGGCAACCTTATTTGAAAAAGGTATGAATTTTGTACCGAAAAGGAGTGCAAAGATTGATAGATGCCTTCTAGATCTAAAGTTGTATACTAGGAAGTTAAATCTCTGTTACTTTCAAAAAAAGGTACTTGTACTTCCCCAGCACATTGTAAAAGAAGCAGTAGATTTAACCCCCACCTTATCCAGTTATTTGAGAACATGTGCATGAATGCTATAAGATTATTGTTATCCAGACCAAAAACAATATCCAACCTAACAGATGGTGAGGCAAGGCTTTTACAAAGTATATCATTGAATAGGTCTATCAGGATCATGAAACCTGATAAAGGTGGTAGGCTGGTGGTGCTGGGTCAACAAATGTATATTGAAAAAATGTTGGGGATTTTATATGGTAATGGCTATGTAGAAGTGTTATAGAATGAACTCAATATTGCATATAAGAACATTAATACAACCTTGAATGATTTATTATTGAATTACCAGATTACAGTGGACGAACTTAATTGACACAAATACATCCCAAAGTCCTGACCATATTTGGAATATCCAAGACTCATAAAAGCATCAGTGACCCCCCCCCCCTTTGAGACCTATTGTTGATCCAAAAGCATCAAAAACTACTACCTTAGCTAAATTTGTAGACTCCCACTTAAACAATTATTTTGAATTTCCAACACATACTTAGACTCCTGGGACTGTTCAAAGAAAATCAAAGAAGAACTATATAGTGAGAACATGATTATGGCCATGATAGATGTAAAAGATTTATTCAGTATTATACCACATGAGGAAGGCCTTGATTTGTTTTATGTCGTCGTACTAATTTAGAATTTTGATGTTTAGGACATTAATGGTTAGTGTTAAACAACAACTTTTTCATGTTTGAGAATCAGATATTCAAACAAATAACGGGGTAGCAATGGGGGTGGTATGCACCCCCCCCCATTTGCAAATATTGTGTTGGCTCAGTGGGAATTAACACAGGTATTCACCTCAGAATGGTTCAAGTATTGTAAGTTTTATAGTAGATTTTTAGATGATATAATTGTTTTTTTGGGTAGGTAATGAAAATGACAAATTTTTGACTATATAAATACCAACGCTTTCTTTTTAAGTTTCACTATGGAACAACATAAAAATAAAATCAACTTTTTAGACATTCTTATTAATAAATATGATGTAACAAAAAATGTTAAGAGAAACATATAGAAAGCCCACTTTAACACCATCCTACACTATGAAAGTGGGCATCCTGATTGTCAAAAAAGATCACTCATTAAAGACCAATGTGTGCATCTGGCACGAATGGTTAGTGACTTGGAAATGTTTTTTGAAGAAAGAGAGAAATTAAGAACCCTGTTACAAAGATGGGGGTACCCTAGTAGTTTTACTGAACCCATTTTGAGTGAAGTTATGGAAAAAAGGGTTAATGGGCATTTTTACCCATTGGGTAAAGGGGAAGTTAAAACTATTAGAGACAATTATGATGATAACGTATTCAAGGAGCACTAATGAATTTAATAGGGCACAATCCCCAGTTTTACGACATCAAAGAAAAATAATTGGTTTGTGTTTAAAAGTGACTAAGATGTATTAAAGAATGTGGGTGATGGACCCTCTGTTGTGCACAAAAAAGACGCACGTTTTAAAAATCTGTTGGAGAGAAACAAAGAAGGAAACAAATTTTATAGAAAGGGCATGGTAGTAAAATGTGGCCATTGTACACAATGCGTTAATGTCTTGGAAACGGACATTGTGAACATTCCTGACTATGGTACAATCCACTTGAACCACAAACTGAATTGTAACAGTACCCCCATTGTGTATATTGCTTTGTGTCAAACCTATGATAGTTTCTACATAGATAAGACCAAAAAGTCCTTTAAAGTCCGTATATACCAACATATGTACGACATTAAGAAAGGTAATTTAAAGAATGTGTTGGCAGGGCATATTAACTTGAACCCAGGTCATAGGTTCAAGTTCATAGCAATTGACCAGGTTGATAGTAATGGTAGGGGGGGTCCCATGGAATAGTTCCTTGAATTTAAAGAATTTATGTGGCAATTGAGAGTGAATGCCACCGATCCACCTGGATTGAATGATGTTATTTCTCTGTCTTATTTAAAATTGAACGCAGAATTTTATTTTTCATTGTAAGGACCAATGTTTTATTAATGTGGTTGAGTGATAGGGAAACATATTTTCTAGTTGAAATGTATGTACCTTAGTAGTAGTTGATTTATTATTATGTTTTTAAAGCCATATCAATTGCTTATGTATCAAGGATGGGGGAATTTAATAATACTGGTATATATATTTAAAATAATTATTTCTAAGTTAAATAGTTTTTAAAAAAAATTTTAATTCAGCACATCAGTACAAGGAAAATGAGTAACAAAGGTGAGCATTCATTATTCATGTTTTAATTTAATTGTTGTGGTCCTGTGATGGTGCCTGGCTATAAAAGGATGGTGACGTATTATTATGGTTTATCTGAAGCAGTCAAGTGTAATTGCAGACGAAAGTGCTCATTAAACTTTAGTTTTTCCAGTTCTTGTGTTCGTTTTCTTATTTTTGTTTTTTTTTTTAACTTAAATCCTTTGCTTCCACATTTAGGCACTACCTTTTCTGCTTTACTGCTTGCAGTTTTTAGGATTTTTCTTCACTTATTTCTTGTTTATATGTATTAAACATTAGATGAGCATTATATTTGCTTAAAATGTCCTTCATACTTATCACTTCTGCAGTATGGGTTATGTCCTCCATAGAGTATAAGAGCTGGGAGGTTTCCAAGCTTCAGGGCACCCTCCACATGCCCAGACCATTAAACTAGAGTCTGATCATGGTCAAGTGGGGCCCTACGCAGGGAAAAGAACCACACCCCCCCCACCTGCAGAAGCCATTCAAATGTCCCATTACTTGGCTGTCTCTCCCCTCTTATCGTCGACACTGTTCTAACTTGTCAGTGTGCATACTAGTTCCTTTACAATGATTATAGAGGTTTGGATTTAATTTTAAAACTTATTTCAAATTTCATAGTTAACACACTGATGGCAATTTGTCAAACAAAATAGACCATTGAAAAATGACTTGGTATGAGTAACAGTAAAAGTACAGTTGTGTATACTTACCATAAATATAAATGTTCGAGTGTCTTCACTGTTGCAGTCATCACATTTGGGTTACCCTAGCCAGGCTAGCCCTCAGTCGGCCCAAATACCAGAGGCTTAGTATTTCTGTCTCGGTTGCTGCCGCTTTAGGACTGACGTCAGGTTGTCAGTAGTATAAAGTAAGGCAGCCGACACCATTACATCAGTCTTTCTTGCCGTGGAGCCCGAAGTAGAAGTTCGCATGAGTGCTGGTTGGCCCCTACCTGCGTTTTGTCTACCGAATTGAAGTTGAAGTCTTCTAAAGCTAAGTACCTCGTTGGGGATCCTTTTTTCTTGCACTAACCGCTGTCAAAAAAAGTTAATAATTGCATTGCCTGTAGAAAGCAAATACCACACCGAGACTTCCATTTTTACTGCCTCACTTGTTTAGGCCCAGACCACCACATCCCTGTTATCACTTCTGTTCTTTGTTCAACCCCAGACCTGTCCATCGTCTTATTGTAGCCAGATATTTTCACTTACAGTCCTCAAATTCAGATATGGCTTCGGTAAGCCATCCAACAGCAGATCTTCCAAAAAAAATGTAACTGATAAAGACAGACCACACAGGTCCAAACCTACCGACGATGTTTCCGTTAAGCTAGTAGTCAGTTCTCTGGTCCTCGGTGAGGTGCATTCGCAGCCCCTGATGCCTGCTTCTGTGGATTCGCAGGCTGCTACTGAGACCCTTTCAGGGTCCAGTATGCCGCAAAGCTGCTCTTTGACTAAGGTCCTACGGTAGTCTCTACCTTGGATGGGTCCGGAGCTGCTGAGCAGGCACTGGCTTCCAAGGAAGTCCTTTGCACTACCGATTCTCGACACAAACCGACTTCTTTCACGACTACCGTTCTTTCAAAAATGACCGAGTTTCTAAAGCCCAGGGTATGAACCCACACCCAAGAAACCGATGACCCACTCTCAAGCGCCTGCTTCCTTGCCTCAATCTCAAATGCTTAAAATGGCAGAAGACCTTATTATGCTGATCAGGGGAAGCCAAGCTACCCCCTCCAAAAGGAAGAGAGATCTGTCCCCTGTAGTTTTGTCCGAACAAGAGTCAGATGACTCTGATGCATCTGAATATGAAGACATGCAACCCCTCCTACTTATGAGGATTCTGATGCAGAGGATTCCTTTCCTTCAGCCTCTTCCCCAGAGGATTTTTCCTTTGGGGAAACCCTGCATACCTTAAGGGAGCATTTCCAATGGGAGAGCCAAGACTACCCTCAGTCTAAACAAAGACTCAGGGAATTCCTAGATCTTCCACAGCACAGACCCTTGGTCATCCCCCCAGTCCTGGATGTTGTGGAGGATGATTTCCTGGAATCCAGCTTGACTCCTGACACCCTCCCTCCTACACCCAGAAAACCAGACAGGTACTGTAGAGTCCCTGACTCTCACAAATATATTTTTAAAAATCCTACTGCTGAGGTAATTTCTCAAGGGCCTAAAGGGATTAAAGCAACCTCTGCTAAGAATCCCACTCCCTCAGATAGGGATTCCTGAGCACTAGACAGATGGGGTAAAATATATACACGTCCGCTACTCTTGCTATCCGGGTACTAAATTGTCAGTTCCATATGCTGAAATTTCAGCAGAATATTCTGGAACTCCTCAAGCAAAAAATGTCTTGCTTTCTTGCTTGGTCAGAATCGTAAAGAATTGCAAGAGTTAATGCATTCTGCAGGTCAAGTAACTAAACACACACCTTGCACTGTGGTTTTGATGCCATAGAAGCTTCTTGCAGGGCAGTAGTCACTGGATCTGTCATTAGAAGGCATGCATGGCTTAAGGAACAGACCATGTCAAATCTAAATTGTTGGATGCCCCCTTGCACTAAGATAACTTATTTGGCAATAAGGCAGAAGAGGTCTTAAAAAGATGGAAGAAAAAGCAAAAATCTATGCAAACAGTTAAGGATTTCCTGCAGGTCCAGCAGGTATTGTCCCACCAAACAGTGGTCCTTTCCTGCTCCCACTAAGCCAGTCCAGCCTAGGCCCTGGGGAACCAGACCCCCCAGACAGCAGCAACAGGGAATGCAGAGATCTAAGCAGTGGACTACCTCCACTTCAAAACCAGGGAGTTGTAATCCACCCCCTTATGGTAAGAACTCACAATGACTCACCTCCCCCACCCCTCCATCTGCCCACCTTCACTTACCCCTAGTAGGAAAACTCTCCTTTCATGCAAGCACCTGCGCCACCATTACCAATGACCACTGGGCTCTGAACATAGTGACTCAGGGCTACAAATTTTCCTTCTACACCCTTCCAACCCCAAAAGGGTTCCCAGATCTACCACCAAACCAGTGGGCAGAGGCTCAAAAGCAAATTCTTTCCCTGCTCTCTATGAGGGCAGTAGAGCATGTTTCTGCAGAACAGATAGGCCAAGGTTTCTACTCCAGACTTTTTCTGGTGCCCAGAAAAGAGTGCACCTGACACCTCATCCTCAATCTATCCATTCTAAACACCTAACTGATGATCTCAAAATTCAAAATGCTCACCCTCCAGCAGCTGCTACCCATGCTGTCCAAGGACGCTTGGCTAGCCACCCTAGATCTAAAAGAGGCCTACCTCCACATTCCTGTCAGTAAATCATGCAGGAAATGTTTCCGTTTCAGGGCAGGATCCACACTTTCAGTTCGCTGCACTTCCCTTTGGCTTATCTACTGCTCCCAGAGTTTTCACAAAATGCCTGGCTCTGGCCATTGCCTTTTGCAAACAAAGAAATATTCAGATTTACCCATACTTAGATGACTGCCTTATTCAGGCAGGCAGCCAGGAAAAGCTGCTCAACCACCTGGGTTTTGTAAAGACTATACTAACCTCCCTAGGGTACACAATCAATGAAAAGTAATCCAAACAGGTGCCCACCTAAAGGATTATCTTCCTGGGAGCAAGCCTGGGCACAGCATCCCAGATGGCATTCCTTACACCTGAGAAACAGATTTTCCTGACAGCCTACTTCTCTCAACTAGCCAACAGGTCCCAGTTATCTGCAAGGAAGGTCCTGCAAGCTCTGGGGTTCATAGCATCTTGCATACTACTCATTCCATACCCCAGACTGCATATGAGGACACTTCAGTGGTACCTAAAAAGCCTTTGGTGTCAACAGTCTGAAGACCTGGAAACTCTTCTACCTATAATTCCTTGCCTCAGAAAAGATTTTCTTTGGTAGGCAACAGCATGCTCCCACAACAAGGGACTGCCTTTCTCACCACCCAGACCCTCACCACAGATGCATCAGACTATGCTTGGGGTGCACACCTGGACAGCAGGTGCATACAGGGCCAATGGAGCTCACAGCAAATCCCTCTGCACATCAACTAAAAAGAGATGCTGGCTGTCCAGCATGCCTTGATAGCTTTCAAACCCCTTCCCTTTCCAGGGTCTCTCCTGATCAAAACAGACACCACTACTGTGATGTGGTATATCAGCAAGCAGGGAGGGACTCACTCCTACCATCTGTGTAGGCTGGCCATGACCCTTTGGCACACAGCCTCTGCCATGCAACTACACCTGTTAGTGCAATTCCTACCAGGCTCTCTCAACTCTCTGGCAGACCAATTAAGCAGAAACCTTTTGGACCCAAACGAGTGGCAGCTCAGCAGAAGAACATTCACCCTAATAACTCAAAAGTATGGCAATCCAAAGGTCGACTTCTTTGCCTCCCAAACCAACCATCAGCTCAGCAAATTCTGCACCAGGGAGCATCACTGCATGGCTTGGAAAGTGGATGCTGTGTCCTTCCCCTGGGTCAGTCTATCGGTGTATGCCTTTCCTCCACTACCTCTCATCCCCAGCGTACTGCTCAAAATAAAGGAGGAAAAACCAAGGACCATTCTTATAGCTCCAGAATGGCCTCGCCAGCACTGATGCCCCTTGCTGCGCCACCTGTCCCCACTGCATCTTTCTCAGATTCCAAACCTCCTGACCCAGAGGGAAGGGGAATTCATCCATCCCCAATTGCAGATGATTTGGCAGCTTGGCTTATTCCCTAACCCCGAACCAATCTGCCAACCTCAGTATACAGGTTCTAGATGTTATCCACGAGGCCAGACTCCCTAGCACCAGAAAGTCATATGCTAACAAATGGAAAAGGTTCTGCACCTGGATCCAGACTAAGGGAGCCAATATGGCACAGCCCTTCCTCCCTCTCATCCTGGATTACTTAGCTCACCTACTACACAGTGCCCTCTCTTTCTCCTCTATAAAAATTCATGCCTCTGCTGTTTCTGCTCATTTTCCCACTGAGCAGCCCCTTTTCTCACACCCTTTGATCAAACTTCCTAAGTGGGGCTTGCAACTGGAGGCAACCCAGAAGAGCACCAACCCCAGCTTGGGACCTTAACTTTGTATTGGAAAAGCTCACCCTGCACCCTTTGGAACCAACTTCTTCTACAGAGCTAAAGGTTCTCTCCTGGAAGACAGCATTCCTTCTAGCCATCACTTCAGCCAGAAGAGTCTCTGAGCTGCAAGTGCTCATGGCTGTGGAACCCTTCATCATCTTCTATGCTGATAGGGTATCCCTCAGAACTAACCCATCCTTCATGCCCAAGGTGGTGTCCAGTGTGGCTCTCAACCAATCCATTCATTTGCCCACCTTTTTCCTAATCCCCAGAACAAGGGGGAAATGATTCTGCACTCTCTAGATGTGCAGAGACAGCTCAGATTCTATCTAGACAGGAGTAAATCCTTCAGAAAGTCTGATCAATTGCTGCTTAGCTTTGCTACAGGGGCAAAAGGCAAAGCCATCTCCAAACAAACCATCTCCAAATGGATAGCACACTGCATCTATTTCTGCTACAAGCAACATGGAAAGCCTCCCCCAAGGGGGTCAGGACTCACTCCACCAGAGCAGCCTCCACCTCTGCAGCTTTCCTCAGAGCAGTCCCCACCTGGGACATCCTGGAGGCTGCCACCTGGACATCTGTTCACACTTTTACCAAGCATTACCACCTGCCTCTCTTCTCCAAATCCAGGGCAGGGTTTGCCTTTGCAGTCTTGCAGGGCATCCTAGCCAGCCCCTAGTTTCTTTGACTGCCTCCACCCATTTCCTCAGCTTTGGGAATCAACCCAAATGTGATGACTGCAACAGCAAAACACGAACAACATAGTACAGTTGTGTACATTAAAAATGTAGATGTTCAAGTGTATTCACTGTTGCAGTCCTGGTTTCCCTCCCTCCCTCCCCTTTTCTTCTCTTTCCTTACAAGGGACATATTGGTATTTACTTTCTACTGCAGGGGTTCTTCCTCCAGAACCTGGCTCCTACTTGGGGGCTCCTGACAGGTTAGGGCAAGAAAAACCTGTAATGGCGTCAGCTGCCTTACTTTATACTACTGACGACCTGACGTCAGTCCTGAAGCAACAGCAACTGATGCAGAAATACTAAGTCTCTGGTATTCAGGCCGGCCAAGGGCTATCCTGGCAGGGATAACCCAAATGTGATGACTGCAACAGTGAATGCACTTGAACATCTGCATTTATGGTAAGTGTACATAGCTGTACTTTCTGACTTGTGGATTTCCTGCCATGCAAGCCCTTGGCTGGCTCAAATACCAGTGTAAACATCTCCCTCCTACTCAAGCTGGCAAACATCCTATCTAATGTTAGTATGCTTGGGAAACCAGCCAGTGCCATGATATCAGTTTTTCTTTTTTTTTTTTTTTTTTTTTTTTTGCCTTCAGAGCCCGAGGCAGTATTTCAGTGCATTGGCCAGTCAGCACCAGCGAGAAGTTGTCCGAAAGCCAAGTACCCCATTGGGGAACTCTCTTTTTTTCTTGATTTAACTCATGTCAGGTAAGGTTGTCTGCTGTAGTAAGCAAATCCCACATCAAGACTTCCCTTTGCTGTGCGTCACCTGTCTAGGCCGTGATCATGATGTTCCTAAGTGCCTTTCAACTCTGGGACTATCAGGCGTAGGGCCAAGATCTTAGCATTTTAGTTTTTCATCTGCTTCGCATCATCCAATGGCGTCCACTGGTCATCCTCAGGTTGAGCTCACTAAGTGTAGGAAGGATAAGGAAAAGACCCAAACTTAGGGCCTCAGATGAGTCATTCTTTGTCTGCCGATGCCCTGAGGCTTGTTATCAGTAAGAAAGTTATGGGGCTTTTGTGGCCCTCTTCTGTGACTGAGGTGGTGGTGGAGGCCACTGAGACCTATCCGGAGTCCGACATGCTGCCATTTCCCTCAATATCTACACAGGCCTTGATTTTTAATCAGTCGAGTCTGGGGTTGATCAGCAGACCTCTGCTTCTGATGAGCAATCTTTTACTGGCAACACCTCTTTGTGGTGTCAGACTTTGTTGTCTCATCTTTACAGAGACTGACATCAAGATTGCGGATGTACCTAGGCCCACAGCCAGAGCCTACCAGCTCCCATGCTTAGGGATATCAACAAGAACTGGTGAGGTTAGCTGAAGACCTTATCTATAGTTGGAGCTAGGCAACCTCTTTGGAGTCTTCCCCAGGAAAAATGAGGAAGGATCCTACCCCTGAAGTTGTCTCTGAGCCTCATGATTCTGATCAGGAGGAATCTTTCTTTGAGGAGGGAACTTTCTGTCACTCATCTTGGTTTACAATTGAAGACGAACAGGTGGGGTAGTTCATTTATATGCTTCATTACATAGAAACCCATCAGGATGGATAACAGCAGTACAAAATATAAAACCGATTTACTGATAGACTACACAGCAATGCTTGCTTACATCTCAACACCTTGCTACAAAATGGCAGTCAGGTTCACACGTGCTCAGTATTTATACACTTGTACAAGCCTATAAAAAGCTTTTTAAACGTATACATACATATTGATCTACATCCTCCCTCTTTAATGAATTGCCCACAATAAAATGACATTTGGAAAAGACATGCAATTGTACAGACACTAAGAAACACGCACAATACTTGTGTCCGAGTTGCTGTGTATCTGGAACATGGTCTGGAATTGCAACCTGCTCTAGTGATATAACAATCAGAACTGGGTTTAGCAACAGGGACAGTAATTGGTGAGCAAACAGATTATTGGTGAACAAACAGATTCTGGAATTTCAGGATTCTTCTCAGGAACAGGGATATTTACTGGAATATCCAGTGGACCTGGAACACTGGATAACTCACTCTGAGATTTAGTCTTTCTTACAGCTATGATACTGCAATATAGGCTTGGACACTGTTACCAAATTTTCCAATTCCGCCTAAATTCTAATCCTTGTGATTCCACAATGTACAGTCTCTGCTCTGGGCACACTTTTCATGACTCCAATCTCATCAAAACCTTTGGACGTCTTCATCCTCACTATCTCCTCCTCTTGTAATGGATTGAGTGGTTTGCTGGACCTAACATAAGAGGACTTCTGAGATATGTGCTTCTTCAACAGATGGGTTTTCATTGATGTGTTCTTGACACATGAAACCATTAGATTACTGCTGATTGGTAATATGGTTCTGGTTTGTCTCAACAGAAGTCTCTGTGCAGGGGTACCAAGATGTTTATCATGACGAGCATTTCTGAGATACAAGAGATTCAGGAAAACATCACTATTGGCTCATTTCGACTTCTCTAGTAATTGTTTCACACTTTGAACTGAAAGTTCTGCCAAACCATTTGACTGTAGTTATTCAGGGCTACTCATAACATGAATAAAGTCCCACTCTTCAGCAAATCTGTTGAATTTCAGGCTTGTAAACTGTGTGCCATTGTCAGGAATAACTTTGTGCAGATGCATGGACTGCAAAATGATGCTTCATCTCACTAATGACAGTAGTTAATCTTTAACCAGTTTGAATAAGAGTCTACTAACACCAAGTAATGTTGACCATTCCACTAGAAAATGTCTGTAGCTATTGTCGACCAAGGTAGTTCAGGAATCTGGTTTAGCTAAAGTGGTTCTTTCTGTTGATATGGCTTAGTACTATTGCATACAGAACAAGATGAAAGTACTCAATATCCCTTGATATAGAAGGCCAAAATACTAATCTGCTCCGCCTTCTTTTGGTAGAATCAGTTCATGGGTGGCCACGATGCACGATAGTAATATACTCTTGTTGCAAGGACTTTGGAACAATCAATTTTGGACCTTTCATGATGATACCTTTGTCAAAGAAAATCTCATCTCTGTAAGGAAAATAAGGTTGCAGGTCTACTGGTAAGGAAGATTGCTTTGTTGGCCATCCTCGACTGATAAAGTGGTTGAGCTTCTGAAGAACTGGATCTGAGGCTGTATGACATTCAAGCTCAAGACATGTGGAAGAAAAATTTCTCACTTCCATGACTTCAAAATCAAGTTTCTCATTTTCATGCTGTTCAGTGGCATTTCTGGGTGATGTGGACAAAGTATCAGCAAGATAAAGAAGTTTGCCTTTTGTGTAGACAAGATTGAAATTGTAATTTTGCGATTTGAGCATCATGTGTTGCAATCTGGCAGGAGCTGTATGCATAGGCTTTCTCAAAATAGTGACTAGAGGTTGGTGATCTGTTTCAGTCTGGATAGGTGTACCGTAAATATAATCATGAAACTTTGAAAATATGCAAACACAATTGCCAATAGTTCTTTATCTGCACATACTGCATCTCTGTTTGGGTTAGAGTTCTTGGCGCATAGGCTACTAGTTTACCCTCTTGAAGAATGACTGCACCAAGACCAAATTTCAAAGCATCACAAGAAACAGTATCTGTTTTGTGAACATCATTGTATCTGAGAATTGGTGGACTGGCAATTCTCTGTTTCAAGACATCAACTGCTCCCTGGTGCTGCTCTGACCATGACCAAGATGCATCTTTGCGTGTCAGCTCTCTAAGCGATGCTAAAAGTTGGCTGAAGTCTGTAATGAGCTTGTCTAGTTAGTTAGCCATGCCAAGAAAACGTTGCAGGGCTTAGACATTGTCTGGAGCTGGCATCTCGAGAATAGCAGTTTGCTTGGAACCTGAATTTGCTCTTCTCAAGGATTCTGCTTAAGATTCACATCATGTGCTCTTTCCAGAACTTTCTTGAGGTTTCTGTCATGCTCAGCTTCACCATTACCTTCAACTAGAATATCATCTACTATAATAGCTCATGGATATCCTGAAAAAAATATGCTCCATTTGCATGCTGGAAGACTTCCCTGGTAGAATTTATGCCAAATGACATTCTCAAAAATCTGTACCTAACAAAAGGAGTACTGAAAGTGGTTAGCAATAAAGATTTTCGGTCAAGCAAAATTTGCCAAAATGAACTCTGCATCCAGAAAAGAAAAAAAAAACAGTGGCATTTGGCATAAGAGCAGTGGCTTCTTTGGCTGTATGCATTGGATGCTGAGTTTTTTCAGTGCTTTATTCAAATCTCATGGATCAGTACATTTTCAGATATCATCTGAGCTTTTCTTATGAGCCACACCTGTGGATGATACCCATTCAGTAGGTTCATCAACTGGACAAATTACACCTTGCTGCACCATTTTTTGTCTAGCTTGGCTTTGACTCCGTTCTGCTAGTTTTATAACTGGACTGACCTCGGGGTCTAACTTCATGGAGTGCACAACTGGTAGTTTGGCTAGTTTGTCTTTGTAAAGATAAGCATAGGTAGAAAAAAAATACTGGGTGAAATTAGAATAGCGGTTTTTCAAGCTTACATGGTGCACTTCCTTATTAAATGATAGTAGTCCCACTTTCACACTGTATCTGAGACCTAATAATGAGTGCATGCCTTTTGACTACATAAAATTGCAAGTCATAGGTGTTCCCAGCAAAGTAACATGAAAACACTACTGAACCTTCAGTTTGAATTTCTTCACTGCCTTAAGCAACAAGCTTTGCAAACTTTGCCAAATCAAGCTTCAGCACATAATCTAGCAAATGTTTCTGCTGACATAACATTGCTTTGAACCTATGTCAACTTTGAGCTCTATGGGTCTTCCATTTATCTGAACAGTACAAAAGACTTCATTATTTGCCTATAAATCTACTGCATTGACTTTCATTAATCACAGACTCACCATCAACATAAAAAGTAGGGTCACAGCTTTCTAATTGAATGACTTGTCTCTCTGAATGTTCTCTTTTAATAAAAGAATGAGCCTCTTTCGATTTTCAAAATCTTTGGAAATGATTCAACTTTTTACATGTGTGGCATAGCTGACCAAAAGATAGGCACTTTTCTCTTTTAGGCACATGATTGCCGCCACAATTACAGCAGTTGACTATGAGGCTAGGTGAGGGTATATGCTTTGAGTTTGCTGACTCACCCTTGTGCTTCACTGAAACTGTGTGCACTATGGAGTTTGCTAGAAAGCTACGGGGTTTACAAGGGACTGTTGCAAGGTTTACAGTTGGCTACCATATGCTTGGGTCTGTTTCTTTTAACCACGTGCTGCATACATCAACACGAGCACTAGAAGATACTGGAAGCATGCATTTCTCATTTGTAAACATATTTGTAAGCTGTTCTCTAAGCTCATAAATCTGACAAATCTCAATGGGCTTATTCATAGTTAAATCACTGTCACAAAGCAAAATCTTTCTCACAGCATCATCTTTAATACCTCACACGTCTGTCTTTTATCAACTCATCCCCTTAAATCACCAGATCTGCATATTTTAAGCTTTCTTTCTCAAGTCAGTTATATATACTGCAAAAGTTTCACCAGGCCTTTGATCTCGTATAAAATAAGTGCCTTTCCACTGTAATATTAGTTTGGGGGTTAAACATTTCTCTAAATTTACGTTTTAAGCACTTGGGAGCTTCCCTTGACTCAGCCGATGCCACTATGATGGTTTCCCCGTCTTGAAAATACAGCAGGTGCATACACGAATGAACGCTCTCTTTCTATGGCTTCTGAGCCAGCTAAATTAAGCAGAATAAATGCCTTTGTCTGTGCATCTTTGTCTGAAAATGCAGCTTGTATGAAATTATTGTACTCTTGCTCAAACACACTCCAGTTCTCTGTAATACTATCAAATACAAGTGGACCAGGTTTTATAAATCCTTCAGCCATGCCACCAAAGTATGCCCAAACACACTGAAAAAATGGCCCTTGTAATTATATATGAACATGCACACACAGCCTGCACTTGTAATATTCAGATGCACAATAAACTCTTGGAAATACTTTACTTTGTGAAATATGCTTTGAAAATGGCTGTATTTTGTGAAATAACTGTTCTGTAATACTACACGAACTTGCAAACACTTTGCATGCCTCTGATATCTCGAATAGCTTTAATTAAGGTGAAAAAAGTAGCTCATAGCAAAAAAAAAGTGTGGTCATCAAAATTCACACCAGTGCCATTTCAGCCCACACCTCTGTTCTTCCTATCTTTTCACATCCCCTGCTGAAACAATTCCTTAGGGGAGTGGTCTGCATCAGACCCCCCCCCCACCAGAGGCAACTCACACCTTCATGGGACCTCTGTTTTGTCAGGAAAAAATGACCCTACCAACTTTTGAACTGGCAGCTTCTGGTAACCTAAAAAATTTAACTTGGAAAACTGTCCTTTTACTGACCATCACCTCAGCTAGGTGGGTCAGTCAGCCACAAGCTCTCATGATAGTGGAACCATTTGTCATATTCCACCCAGACAGAGTATCCCACAGGACTAACCCATCCTTTACGCTCTAGGTGGTCACAGACACATCTTGAACCAAGTCATACACCTGCACACCTTTCCTAGTGCTCAAAACTAGGGGCAGAGAATCCTTTATTCCTTGGATTTGCATAGATAACTTCTCTAGCTTAACAGAAATAAAGGACTTGCTCTACTAGGGCCAGTGCTACCTCTCTTGCTTTCCCGAAGGGAGTCCCTATCAAAAGTATTTTGGAAACTGCTACCTGGTCATCTGTGCTTACCTTTACCAAACACTACCACTTGTCAGCCTATTCCAAGTGTAGAGCAGGATTTTACACTACCATCCTAAAGGGCATCCTTTCCTCTCCATAATCTTCCTTCCACCTTCATCTCAGCTTTGGGAATCATCCCAAAATTCAGGACTGCAATAGTGAAACATGAAGAACTCAGTACAGTTGTGTACACTTACCGTAAGTGTAGATGTTAGAGTGTATTCACTATTGCAGTCTTCTTTCATGCCTTCCTTCCCCCTTTGCCTACAATAGTAGTCTATTCCCTTCTTCCAAAGACAATGCCTCCCCTGAGTGTTCCCCTGGAATGGCCTAGTTTCTGTCTTAGACTTTTGCTTATTGCTCATCCTGGGAGCTTCTACCTTCTAGGGGGCAAGAAAAAAGCTTTATCATGGCGTTGGCTAGCTCCTTATTGTCTCAAGCATACTGCTGTTGGATAAGATGTCTGGCAGCCTGAGGAGGAGAGAGATTTTGGTAGTCCGACCACCCAAGGGCTTGCCCAGCAGGAAATACACAAGTCAGAACTGCAACTGTGAATACACTCTAATATCTACATTTATTGTAAGTGTCCACAACTGTACTGTTTGCACTACATGTGTGCGCTACCTGTTGTACCACTGATACTGTTAATAACTATAATGACAAAAGTACCCAATTTAGCCGTAAATGGCCACTCAAACCACTATTATTATAATGCATCAGTATCCATGTCCAACAGTGATGGCCTCTCTATTGACAGTGTACACATTACTGTGACAATTTTTAATCCAGTCAGACTTAAAAGTATTCAAGTTGCTTTACACAAATGCACAGTAGTCCTGCAAAGACAGATTAATGACTTCGACTTTATCGGCTCAGCAGGGTCAGTCATTTTTATCCGCAGACATTCTCCAAACCCAACAATTGTTACATTGTTGGCTGCTTTCTGTCTATAAAACAAAAATACACAGAGCCAGCATACAGTGTCCAAAATAGAATTGTAATGAATGTTAAATCATTACAAAAGAAAAGGGACTCTGGTTAACCAAATTCTCAGATGACTGCAAACTGGGAGCTATTATTCATTCTCAAGCTGATGTAGACATCCTGCAAAAAGGCCTCAGAGACACCAATGACTAGTGCCAGAAATATGGACTTAAGCTCAATGTTAAAAAGTGCATTGTCATCCCCTTTGGGGAAAAACACAGTGCCCACGAACTACCACATCAACGGTAGCCCTCTCAACTCCCAAAGTGTGATAAGAGATCTGGGAACACAGGTAGATAGCAACCTATCTGACAACCATGTTGCACAGTAATCAGGAAGTCCTATGTGGCACACCTCATTACAAAAGGCTACTCATCCAGGAAGAAAGAAGAGTTATTCCCCCTCTACTCATCTCTCATTAGACCCATGATAGAGTACAATGCCCCATTTGGCATGTACCTCACTAGACACTTACAATAACTGGAGAGACCACAAGAATTCCTCACAAAGAGTATCCTAGGACTCAAGCACATGTCCTATACAGACTGACTTAAAAACTCCAGCTATACTCCATCTCATATTGCCTACTTAGAGGCAATCTCTTCTTGACCTACAAATCCATGTCTGACCCAGTGTTACTAGACATGCTTCATCTGAAAAAGTCTCAATCCCTCCACACCACATGCTCCAAAGTCCTCAAACTCATCACCACAATAAACAGAACCTGCTGGTGAAACAGATGGCCTGACTCTGCCATCAAATGTCTTGGATAACTGATACATCAATTGTGACTCATATGTGGGGGACCAGGCTAACATCAGATGTGTTTGAAGCCAACTACTGCCAACCCATGAATTACTGAGGCATACGAGGGGCAAGACACTATGGTACTATCATCCATTCCACACAGCAGATATTATGGCTACTATTTAGCTACTTTTAAGGATTGGCTGTGTAAGCATGGTTGCCTTTCTGCATCCAGGTGGGATTGTAGCTTTTGCAGAGCCCAAACACTCCTTGTATTTGGCTGTATATAGTTCTACCCTTGTTAAAGTCTTTGGTTCATGTACACAATAGGGTGCTGTTCTCCCTGTACAGAAATTTGGCTAAGTAATCCCTAGCCCATTGTTGGAAGCATCTACCTGCACAATTAATTCCTGACTGTAATTAAGAATGACAATGCAGGAGGTCCACCTAAAGCCCCATTATTTTTGAAATGCCTGCTCACATGCTGAAATCCATTTAACTTCATCTGGTCCCTTTTTCCTAGTAAGGACTGCAAATGGAGTAGCTATTATACTGCAGTGCTGAGCAAACTTTCCATAGTACCCACTATCCATAAAAATGCTCTTAGCTGCTTCTAATCAATAGTGCCAGGCCATGCCCAAATAGGTTTGACCTTGGCAGGTTCTGACCCAGTGTTTCTGCCATGCACTCTGTTACATAAGCAGGTCACCTCGGTCATACACACATGAGATTTCTTAACCAGACCTGTCCTTTGCAGTATGCCCAGTATCTCCCTAACATGTTGAATATGTTACGCCCATGACTTGCTGTAAATGGCAGTGTCATTCAGGTAAGCAAGGGTGTAGTGTTGTTTCCTACTAGCATGGAATCTACCAATCTTTGGAAAGAGTTTGAAGCATTGTTCTTTTCAAATGGCATTTTTGTAAACTCGTATAACCCAAACTTCTCCCTGCCTGCAGATGTCAAAGGCAACTGTCAGTAACACTTGGTCAAGTCAGTAGTGGACTATATACCTAAGCCTACCAAGATGCCCTAATCATCAGCTCTGGGCATGGGAGTCAACATCTGCCTATGTGTGACTTTTCATTTTTCTGTAGTCCACACAGAAATGTGTGCTCTTTGGAACTAGGACCACTGGTGAGACCTGAGGACTGTTCGGCACTCCTGGATTGTCTCATTTCCAACAGGCACACTGTAAAGAACTTTTTAACTGTCTGCCTGTTGGGATCTTACATAATGCTTCACTGGATGGGTGCACTTTGGCTTAGCAGTTAACATATCCTCAAATTCCTATTCTAGTGCTCAGATGTCCTGAATTTGGCTGAGAGGTAGCTGCTCTTTCAGGGCTTACCCCATCTAATTAAGCCTCACAAAGGAGCTCTACCACTAAATCTCTCCAACCCTCCTCCTGTCCACTACAGGTAATGAAGACCAGGGTCTCTCAGTTATGTTACTGTTTGATCATGTTATGCACCCTGCCTGGCAACTTTGACATATAGTTAACATCACTCGCCTTTTTCACAATAGTAAAAGGACCATTCCAAGCTGCCTACATCTTGCCTAATAAAAATAGGTACAACTGCTTGCTGCTCAACAGAATGCTGTCTGGTTGTCCTGTTATTCCGGATATTTGCTGCTGTTTTGCCTGTGTCTGGTGTTTTAAACCCAGCTCCTTGAGCTTCTTAAACCTAGTCCTGAATTTTGATGAACCCAAACTGTACTATTCTCATTCCCACAATGGACTGTCTGTGGGAATAATACCCAGCCTCCCACTCACCATGATTTAAATGCAGGTGGTCCCTCAGTCTGTCACATAACAGCTCAAAGGGTGAAAAAGCTTTGGATTTCTGTGGCACCTTTCTGTACACAAAGAGAAGATGGAGAATGCATTTATAGGCTCATAAATAAGTACTAGGCTATTTGCCCTTACAGGCCATTTTAAGTTTTGTGCTCTAATTAACCTGTCCCATTTGGATAGAGATTGGTCTTACCTATTCCATGGTCAATTATATATTACCCCTAATAAGAATAACTGGGATTATGCCATAGATAATTTGAGGGTACCTTGCATGGGCTAAGGCATTTAGGAGCTGTCTGTGTCCATTAGTAGTACAGGGAAACAGTCCTGGGCTAAATGTTTTCCCATACATAGATCCAAGTTGTGTTTGAATATGGACAGGGGTGAGCTTTGTTTTATGTGGATGGTGATTCTGTTCCTGAGCAGCAGTAGTAGCCTGTGAAAGATGCACCTCTCCCTCCAAACCATTCTGGTGATGATGCAGAAAAGGTTTAGATCCCCAGACCAAGTATTTATTATGCCATTTAACTTGATGTGTAGTAAATCCATCAGTATATTTGGAGTTAGCCTTGTATGCCAGACACAGGTCACCTCTTAGCAGTCTGTGTTTGTCTCACTCTTTCTCGAACTGGTCTTCAAATGCTGTCAACATGACCTTCCATGTATGTAGTCCGTTTAGGTCATTCCTAATGTAGAAAAAGCAAGAAATTACAGTTTATATTCCATTGCAACTTTCTACCATTTATCTTCCTTTTATCTTCCATGCAAAGAGAGAAAGTTTACAAGGTTATGCTCATTTTTGTCCAATAGGAAGGCTGCATATTGCATAGTTCAAAGAACTTAAATATAGCTATATAAAGATGCCAATATTCTGAAATAAAAAAGTAAATGTTATCAAATCAGTTTTTCTACTGTGGTACCATGAACTTATCTCTTCTAATAATATACAACCAAATGCAAAAAAAAAAAAAAAATCCTTTATCTTTCCTCTCCTGCTGGACATGTAAACATTGTCTGCCTTTAATGCTTTCTTTGCTGTAGCCAAAATAAGGTATCTTGTGCAGAGAGAAGTCTTATCTTGTCTCCCTTTGCACTGGCCATTATTTAAATAGCCTCCCACGTACTTCCAAGTTCACTACATAGGATCTGTAACCATGCAGCAGAATTTTTTATTTTGATTTTTACATATGTGAAACAGAGGACCTCTCTAATGAATTAGTTTACATAACATCCAAAATAAAATTCCTGCTTTAATATTGTGCCTCAGATATACTGAGGTAAAAATGTCAGTGATTTCAATACCTTCAATTATTTGGACAGACTGGCATCTCTCTCTCTTTGTACTTGGTCTCTCATACACTCCTCAGCAGAGCTTTGTGTCTAGCCTTTTGGCACATGAAATATCTGACCCTCTTTGACCTGTTATGCCTTTGCAGATCAAGTGCTTCCTCAAATACTCATTTAAAGATACTAATCCTTTCATCAACATATAGATAAGGCTTGTTGGCATGTTGGGTTCACATGCCAACTTATCCACTACATGTCAAATAGAATGGCACTCGCCACCATCATGCTAAACGTAGACAATTGAATGGGCAGCCTCATATTCTCAACTGGGCTGCCTTGCATTGCCATCCTTAAGGCTGGAGTGAACTTTTGAAAATTGACTAGACTTGTAATAGTCTGTAGAGTGATTGCTTTACATTTTCTTATGAACTAATTTGAGACCTAATCATTCAAACAGAAAGGTGTACTTACAGGCCTTATAAATCCAATTAAGGGTACTCTTGATGATCCTTCTTCACAATACAATAAAGGTTTCAGTCTTACATTTTAAAACAAAGGGCAGGATTCATGAAGGCTTGCACGAGTGTAAGAGACGTGTAACACTCCATGCAAGCCTCGTGATCTAGAAACAGCCCGAAACTCCGTGTAAGAGACCAACTAAAACTTCTCTTAAATGGACTGGGCGTGGATATGCTAAATACCTCACTTGCAGCTGAAAGGCATGCAAATGAGGTAGATTAGCGATCCACAAAACAGAAAGCAGTCCGTGTAAGAGCCGTTTTAGCTGCAGAAATGTACTTAGTTGACAACTGAGTACGTTCCTGCAAAAACCACAACGGAGCCATGTCAGCTCCAAATAAAGGGTGCATATGTGTCAGGCAGCATGCCAATGGCCAAATATGTGGCAATTGGCAAGATACCCCGATGCAAATATTTAAAAAATATAATTTATTTTTTTTTGGCGATCGCCGATGTTTAAATGCAGCGCAGCCCCGCGTAAACGAGCTGCGCTGTATAAAACATAAAAATGAAGGTTATAAACCCACAAATCTGGGTTTTATGCAATACATGGAATGACAATGGAGGGACCAGCAGACCAAAAACAACATGGCCACCGTGTAGTGGTTGCTAAGGGGGGAAGCTGAGTCTAAGACTTGTAACTAAGCATTAGTAGGCAATCTTATGTAAATGAGGGTTAGGATACTGAATCCCACAGTCACATAGCAAATGAGCACATTCTGAGTAGTGTAAGAGATACATAAGGGGGAGGAATAGAGTAGGAGATAGGTGACATCACAGGGGGGAATGGTAGAAAGAAATGCAGTTCATTGGAGGTCAGTGTTACATGACAGATGACAGACACAGATCATGGAAGGAGGAGTGCCACAAGATAAGCATGGGAAAATTAAGAAATGGGAGGTGTATACTGTTACTTACACTAAAGTTTCTTGCTGGGTGTGCATGCGCACGTGTGCGCGCCATGAAGAGTGAATAGGGCAGTGCATGCGCGTGTAAGGCAAACTGAGCATGTGGGAGCGTGTTGGTAGATTTGTAACACTGTTTGCGCTGGTGTGCATGTGTTTTAACCCGAATAGGCAGATCCTGAACCGTGTAAGCATGTGTGCACGCGTGTAATGCACGCTGCTCCCCCCTGAGGAAACAGAAAGGAAAAAGGAAGCAACAGAATTAGTAGGAAGCTAACAGGGAATACTGCTGGAGCTAGCAGACGAAAACAATTAGAAGCAAGCAATTACACAAGCAGAATAGTAGCCCAGCCTAGCACTTAAAACTCTGCAAACAGCAGTGCAGGATGTTTCTCTCAAGAGACACTGCAAGACAGGAGTAAGCTATTAGAAGTGAAAACTGAAAAAGCTGAACTCAGAGCAGAAATGCTAGGGGCTGCCATAGCTGTCATAATGAGACATAGGCAACTTGCTGAGGGTGGTAACAAGGAATATGGTGCCAGACAACCCACAGTGAGGAGATGGAGAATAGTGTACAGGCCCAGGGTCACCTACCACGGGTTACATGAGCTGGAGATAGTAGAGCGCTATAGAGTGGACAGAGAGCTCCTGCAGCAAATAGTCGAGCTGTGCAGGCCACGCCTCACACACAGAACCAACAGAGGGGAACCCATCCCAGTGGAAACCAAGGTATGTGTTGGCCTAAGAATAATAGCAACAGGTACCTTCCAGAGACCAACTGGTGATATGATGGGGATATCACAGGCATCAGCCTCCAGGGTACTGCACCAATTCCTGGATGCCATGTCAGCACATGTCGGTGATCATGTATATTTCCCCAATGCCCATGAGGTATTGGCCAGCAATATGCATCTCTTCCAGCAAATAGCGGAGTACCCTGAGGTAGTGGGTGCAATAGACTGCACGCACATACACATCAAAGCACCAGCCGGTGAGCGGGGTAGGGCCTACATTAACTGCAAGGGCTTCCCCTCCATCAACTGCCAGGTCGTGTGTGATGCCCAGGGCATAATAATGAATGTGTGTGCTGGCTGTCCTGGGAGCTACCATGATTCCCACATGTGGCGCTTGACGCAGCTGTACCAGACATTTGCCAATGGGGACATCCCACACGGACACCTAGTGGGGGATGCAGGTTATGCACTGGAGCCGTGGCTGATGACACCCATCAGAAATGCACACACACCTGAACAGGAACGCCATAATGAGGCACACGCACAAACACGTAATGTAATAGAGTGTGTGTTTCGGCTGCTCAAGTCACGGTTCCAGTGTCTGGACACATCTGGTGGAGCCTTGCAGTACTCACCAACTACATGTACCCAAATTGTCATGGTATGTGCTATGCTACATAATATGATCTTGTGAAAACAGCTGCAGCAGGACCAGCATAGGGCTGGGCCAAACAGCCCCCCACCATTGCCAAGGCCATCACAGGCAGAGCATGACTCGGAGGAGGAACAACCTGAGCCTGCCCCAGTAGGCAGAAGGAGGCATGCCCAGTATGCCCTGGCCTTGGCAAAGAGGCAACGCATAGCACATACACTGGCTCAGTAGGAACCCTGGGAATGATACCCCTCTCTGACTCACTCAAATAATAACAGGGATGCCTAAAATGACATGACCTGCTCACAAACATGTACAGGGAGTGTAATATGTGCATCCGACAGAGGCAACCCTGCAAAACCACCTGAGGCATGAATGCCATGTGTTAAGTAATGTAACACCATGTACTATATGCACACTTGAAGACCCTGACTAACATCCACCCTCACCATGCATGAAGCCACAAAATGATGATGGGATGATCAATTGCAATAATTGGCTGAAGTAATGCAGTTAGTCAAAGGGGAGCCAATGTGTTTCAGCCTGGGAAGACATGCTGAGCATGACATGATGCACCACCTGCTAGGGGTGGTGTGCACCTATCAGTCCAGGCCCCATGGATACTGGCAAAGGCTGTCAGTACCCACAGTGTGCCCTGAATAGGTAAGTCTCAAAACACAAACCCACCTTCATAGGTACCACAAGGGATAGGAACCTAGATGTAATGCTACCCAATGCCAGAAGTCTAAACAGCAAGATGCGTGCAGTGTAAACGCACACAGTATGGAGAATGTTGATATCTGTCCTGTAATAGAAAACTGGGTCAAGGCTCACATCAGCACCCTGACACTACCAGGTTACACCTCATACTGTGCTGTACAGCCTCAAAACATGGAACAAGCTACAAAAGGAGGGTGACTAGCAATAATTGTCAAGGATAACCACACCCCCATGTTGGTACCACAACAAGAAGCAGCATGGATTAGGCATGGTCAAGTACCAGTGGCTAAAACCGCCTCCCAGTATATAGCCTGCTGCAGACTACTGTCCTAACACCAGGAACTGCACCTGGCCTATGTTGAAATACATGAATATATCAAGCCCCCCCAAACCACATTATATTGGTTGACTGAAAATACCCAGACATACACTGGGAGCATTATACTAGCACCAACACAGTAGAAGAAAAGTACCCAGAATCCATAAACCAAAATGCCCAGGAACAACATACCATTCCCACAAGAGGGGTAAGCATACTGGATGTGATAATCAGCAACATGCGTACTGGATGGCAAGATGAGAAGTGTATCCCTCACTGGTAAGACCAGACCGTAGAGTAATCACACCGGATATACACATCCTGACCACAGTCCCTGGCCAAAAAACCACAGTGAAAAACATGTGTAAAGCATAAGTTGCACCCCTCCAAACTGATGTGGAATCCACTAAAGGCCCTGTGCAGGTGCAGAATATGGGACACACCGCAGAACCTGTTATACAGGCATTCCATGAACACAGCCAGGAATGCTTGGATTATGCAATCACAAATAACAACAAGACACAATGCCATACACGCAGGCATCTGGCATGCTGGACTCCAGCCATTACCAAACCATGCAAGAGAATGAGGAAGCTACTACATGATAGAGCAAACATAAAAAGGGAAGTAATCACTGATCAGTAGTATGGCAATAAAATATGTCCACACATACAATCCACTAAGGCCAGCTACAACAAGTAGAATCTGTGAATCCTGAGGCAATGTTACACCTGCCCCAAGTACACAGACAACCCTCAACTCCCCCCAATAAATACAAATATATGTGAGAGATGCAACCATTTATCCAAACCGGAGGCTGAGCTCCCCCAACTAAGTACTGTCAAAACTAGTCGGGAGGAGAAGGTAACCACACACACCACAAACCCAGTCCCACATAGACCTATCACAACTGTAAACCAAACACATAAACACAGAAAAACATTCCCGGAGGCCCTAATTACAAACACACCACACCAACAGAGGCCTCCAAAGCAGACCCAGAGCAACCACAACCTCCAAACATAGCACATGCAACACATAGTACACAAAGCTGGTGTGCCAAACAGTCACAGGCCAGAAGGAGAATCAACATGCCTGATACAGTTGTAATAGGTGTCTGTGTAGGCAGACACACTGCTGTCCCACTCACCAGACCGAACAAGGGAAAGGGTACAGTAAGCTGCCTGTAGGCTGCTACAATACGCCACATAACACAAGTACGCACGTCACCCCAAAGCAAGCAGAAATATGATGCACTCATTGTCCATGCTGGTGTGAATGACCCGAGATGTACCCCCCTGGACTACATGAAAAGAGACATGGATGAGCTCTCTGAGTATGTACTCCAGGCCGGTATGATACTGGCTGTTTGCAGCATCCAACCCTCACCAAGAATGATGCCACAGTACAAACACAGAATGATCAGCTTTAACAGGTGGCACAATTACAGCTGTCAGTCCAAGAGGATCTAATGTCTGTCTGCTTGAGATGTCATGCATGACAAGCCATGCTGCTGTTCCAGAGATGGCTTGCACCTGTTACCCCTGGGCGTCTGGATACTGGATAAGGCCTTTGCCACCTCCATAGAGCCGTACGTAGGCAAGGCCGAAAAGACTAACACACCACCCTAGAAAACATAAGTGGTAAGAAACATAAGGGTAATGCTGATCAATGCCAGATGTGTAAACTGCAATATGCATGCTCCTGAGGCACTTCCCAATATGGAGAACATCGATGTCTGTGTAGTGACAGAAACCTGCTGCAAGCCTACTGACAGCACACCAGCACTACCAGGTTATACCTCATATCATGCGTTATGGCCCCAACACCTGGACCAAAACATCAAAGGAGGGGGAGTATCCATATGCAGCACAGATACCCATACGGCCAGGTAACTGACAATGCACGAAGCAGCGGAGACCACCCATGTGCACCTAACTGTAGTCAAAACTGCTGTACAGTCTGTAGCATGCGACAGACCACACTCTCACACTCAGGAACCCCACCCAGACATCCTGAAGACACTGGACAGTATGAATGTCCCACCAAATACCAAACAAGGTACTCACAAATTACCACATAGGTGGTAAACCATTATGTATGCAAGGAGTAATCAGGTACCTAGGGACACAAGTCGACAGTAACCTGTCATGTGACACTCACAATGCCAATGTGGCTAGGAAGACTGTCTATATTGGACACCGTATCATGAAAGGATTCACATCTACATCAACAGAGGTCACTGTGCCCCTGTACTGTTCTCTTATCAGACCCATAATCTAGTACAATGACTCATATGGGATGTACCATACCTGACACCTGCAGTGGTTAGGAAGACCTCAAAGGTACCTCACCAAGAGGATAAAGGGTGTCAAATATATGTCATATGCTGCCTGGCTGGAGACACCCCAGCTGAATGCAGTCACAGACAGCCTACACAGAGGCATTGTATGTCTATTGTACAAGGCCATGTCCAACACAGGAGTAATGGACATGCTCCACCCCAGGAAATCAAAGCCATTGGAGCTGTGAAAGTGACAGATGTCAACCTCAACACATAATGAAATAGGATGTGCTGGAGGGACAGATACATAACCCAGAGTCTCCCCACACCCTGGAACAGGATCCCACTCCATGTTAGGCAGAGCCCCTCACTGACACCCCTCAACAGGAATATTGCCAAGTGGATGGATGATCGTAGATGTACACGGAGGGTCTTCACTGTGTCACGTCTAGACAGAGGCACAGTAAAGAAAATCATAAATGGCCATAATATTCACATAGCAAGGGGTGGCAAAAGACACACACACACTCTGGCTAGGCTTACTAATGCCCTAGGGTGGATAGCCTAGTATGAACCTATGAACTTATGAAGATACAAATTGTACAGGACACTAAGGATAATCACAAGGCTTACTCAACTGATGGTAGGAACCATGTTGGGAATTCACAGATATGCTCCGAATCACACAGATATTACAAACAACATACCAAACACACACACATATTGCCAACATACAACCTGACAGGTGCAGTGCAAACCCCCCCCCCAGAATGCAAAATATCTATCCCAGCAGACTGCTGACCCCCTGACAATGCAGATGCTGAGGTAACAGCCATCATCTACAAAGCAAAACACACAGCAGCAAAGGTATGAGATGGTGTCCTGGGCTGAGGCCAACATGGACTCCAAGAAGAATGGAATGCCAAATCACACTACTGCTCAATGTCAGCCTTACCACAGGATATGTACCCAAAGAGCAGTGTACAACAACAGTGGTCCTTTACAACAAAGGTGTTGCCTGAATGGATACTGCAAACTACCACCCCAGGATCCTGACAAGCTTGGTCTGCACAGCTATGGAAAGGATCAGCATGTACCGCAGACATAAAGCTACCAGGGACCTACTGACACCGGACCCTACCCAGTGTGGCTGTCGTAAGTGTAGATCCTGCCCATAAACATGTTTGACCCATTTGAAACAGTCATTAAGGTCATCGATGAGGGCAATGTGGTCCACACAGCGTAGCTCGACCGTGCAAATGCTTCCAGACAATACCCTACGTGTTCAGTATGGATATGTTCACCAGCTTAAATATAAACCCCTATGTCAGTAGAGGGGTTGCAAACCAGACCAAGGACAGAACTGACATGATCAGACATGCTGCATCCATGTCAGACTACAAACCAGATATAAGTGGCATCCCACAAGGCTTGGTCCTGGGACCTCCCCTGTTCTGTATATATGTCCCATAGGTGCAGGCCAACATGGAAGGACCGTGACTGAACATGTATGCAGAGGAGTACAAACTGCCCACCATATCTGACCCCCAGCTGACAGAAGCAACCCACAAAAGGGCCACATAGAAACAGAGAACTGGTGCCATAGCCATGTCAGCAAGCTAATTACAGAAATGTGTATAGACAACCACCATGGATATACAGTAAGTTCCCACCAATTACCACACAGGTGTTAACCCATTATGTACCTAACATGTAATGAGAGACCTGGGGGCACAAGGTGATAGATATCCTGCATTGGACAAACATGTGACTGTAGTGTTCACAGAAACATACCATATACCCACCAAATCATGAAGGTTGTCAGATCTAGATAAGGGGAGATCACTGTGGCTCTGCAGTCATCCTTCATCAGCGTCACAATTGACTACAATAGCCCCTGTGGGATGTACCTCAGCAGACACCTCCATCGTCCACAACAGTACCTCACCAGGAGTAGCAAAGAGCATGAACAGATGCCATGTGTTGCCTGATTAAACAAACTGTAGCTCCACACACTGCCATACTGCCCACCCAGAGGCAAGCTGTGCCTGATGTATGAAGCCATGTCCAAGCTGGAATCAATGAACATGCTACACCTTGTACAATCTGAATGGCAGTGAGCTATGCACATGAGAGACCTGAACCCCAGCACTGACATACATAGGACAAGCTGTACTGAATGATCCATAACACAGAAGCCACCCCCACTCTTGAGTAAACTCCCAGTATAGGTTAGCCAGAGAGTCACCCATCGGCACCCCTCAAGAGGAATCTTGATGAGTGGATGGGAGATGGTAGGTTTACCCTGGGTATTACTGTTATGTCACAGGTAGACGGAGGCACAGTATACTAACCATGACATATGTCATGGCAAACTCCAGTTACAATGTGTGTCGAAGGACAAACACACTCTCCGACTAGCATCAGAAATGGCCTAGGGCACATCACTAGTGTTTGCCAATTTCCACCTATGTTGTGGAATGCACTACCAATGTTGGACAAGCCTGGTGTAGGTAGTCCATATCTGACCATAATGCAACATGGTCATATGTGCACAACTAGCCCCTACACAGTCTGTTGTGCTCACTATGAAGATGTCAAGCAGTGATAGGACTAAAGCCCAGGATACTGTCCACCACAGTGAAAGTACTGAACCAATACACTATACGGTACTACAGGGTTAGGTCATTATGAAAGGATGTTGACAACTGTATGCAAAGTATCCCATGCAATCCCTGCAGGCACAGTATAATCCCTGTTGTGGTCAGACACGAAGCAGTTGGCCAGTAAGTACACAACATGACACCCAACACACAACCATAAACGTGAGATATTGTTGAAGTTCACACTCACCCAAATATGTGGTGGACTGAAGAGTTCAACATATGGAAAGCTCACACTGGGCATGCTCACACACTTTGATAAATGAGGCATATGTCAGACAACATGCCATGGAAAGGCTGAACTGGGCATGCTCACACACTTAGGCCATATCTCTGTTTAGCAGTTGGCCACACATATCTGGTATTTGTACGTGTCATTCCAGGAACCAGCCACAACACAGCAATCTGCCCAGTGCACACAGTAAATGACTACAGAGACATAAGTGATATAGTGGATCACCCTCATATTGAAACATCTTCCACAGATACACAAGTTGTTCATAGGAACAGGGAATGCTATGGAAATAAAGACCTGAAAACAGTCTAACAGCAACAAATATTGTGCATCTGACAATTAAACATATTGGTGTAGAGGTCAATACTAGGCTGTTTGCCCTAGGGAATGGCAGCTTAGCCAGAGTGTGCTTGGCATCTGCATCCCCAGTACAGTAGGCTACTGTGCCACTGCAAAGTAGGTCACATAAGGCAATGTGTGAGGCTAGTGTGCTGTGCCTCTGTCAAGCAGGGACACAGTGGAGATCCCAGGGTTTGAATGTGCTAAGCCACATCCATGTTGTTGGTGTGTGCTGGAAGAGGGTTGCTGAGGACCTCTAACAGTAAGTGGGCGTCAATAACAGACTGAGGAGAGCCCTATCTGCATTGTCTGGACAATTCCCCTGTCAACACTGTGTTGTGATGATATGTGGGATTGAAGTGTCGTGCCGGTACTGTTCAGAGATGTCCTCCCTCTGTGGGCTACAGCTCTGCAATGTATTAGCTCACTCTGTCTGTTGGACGGCTCATATATGGCTGGTGTACACCTGACAGGTGTCCTGTTGTGGAGCAGTCATGGGTATATGTGGGATAGCATGATCAATGCAAACCTTACACATGCTCATAGAATGCAATTGTCAAGGATTATGCAGAGTGGCCAGTATAGTCCCCCAGCATGGGTCCTTTGAAGTCGTCCACCCCAGTCTTCACAAGTGTAGAGTCTGCTTGTGCTAAATACAGTTTGTTTGCAGTGACAACCTTGCCTGGGGTGGGGATGGGATATGGATGTCCAGGGAAAGGTGGGTATGGTCAGATATCAACAATGGTGGTCTACCTCTGGTGTGGAACAGTGAGTACCCATGTTGCAGATGGACAGGTGCAATATGTATTCCCCCATGTGGCTGTGGTGAGTGGTTCTGCCATAGCACATGGACCCACAAATTGTAGTGGCTGTAGGGTAATGTTGTAGAGGCCTGAGTAGTTCCCACACACAATATGCCTGTACCTGATGTTAACAACTGGAATGGTGTATGTGAACACCTGCATATCCCGGCACTGTTCCCAGGGAAGCAAAGTGTGTGTCCTGGATGTGGGAGTGGTGTTCTGGACTGGTTGTGTTGTGTGTTACAGGTCCTGTGGTCACGAAGAATGGTATAGAACATGACCTGCCAGTGCGATGTGCATATCTGACCGTGAAGTAGGTGGCTGCAAATGCATATATATGCTATCCCCCACCTGACAGGTAGTACTAGATGTACATACCTCTGTAGAAATAAAGATGTCAGCACCCTATAAATACTGCAGGTGCAGAACAGATGCCCAATAATTCGGATAGCATGCTCTGCTAATGCGTCTCCCTCAAGTGCCATAATATAGTTAGGTAGGAGTTTGAACCATGCAAATGCTCAGTATGTGTGGGTGAGCAGAGTTGTTGTGTGTGCAAGTCTGTGTGAGGGAAGTGTCTCTTTTGGCAACTGGGAAAACACTCTACAGGATGCACATTCCCCTTTCTAAGCACTGATGATGTCAGCACCCTATAAGTACAGCAGGAGAAGGGAAACTTCCCAGTAATGTGAATAGTGTGCTCTGCTAATGTGTCTGTCATGAGTGTCATAATATAGTTAGGTAGGGGTTTGAATCCTGCAACTGCTGTGTGTGTGAGGGAAATCCCCCTTTTGGCAACTGGGAAAACACTCTAAAGGATGCACATTCTCCTTTCTAAGCACTGATGATGTCAGCACCCTATAAGTACAGCAGTAGAAGGAAAACCTCCCAGTAATGCGAATAGCGTGCTGTGCTAATGTGTCTGTCACGAGTGTCATAACATAGTTAGGTAGGGGTTTGAATCCTGCAATTGCCCAGTGTGTGTGTGTGTGTAGAGGGTGGTTAGTGTGTGTGAGAAATATGTCCCTTTTGGCAACTGGGAAAACACTCTACAGGATGCACATTCCCCTTTCTAAGCACTGATGATGTCAGCACCCTATAAGTACAGCAGGAGAAGTGAAACCTCCCAGTAATGCAAATAGCACGCTCTGCTAATGTGTCTGTCATGAGTGTCATAACATAGTTAGGTAGGGGTTTGAATCCTGCAACTGCCCAGTATGTGTGGAGGGGGGTTAGTGTGTGGGCAAGTCTTTGTGAGGGAAATATCCCTTTTGGCAACGGGGAAAACACTCTACAGGATGCACATTCCACTTTCTAAGCACTGATGATGTCAGCACCCTATAAGTACAGGAGGAGAAGAGAAACCTCCCAGTAATGCGAATAGCATGCTCTGCTAATGCATCTGTCACGAGTGTCATAACATAGGTAGGGGTTTGAATCCTGCAACCGCCCAGTGTGTGTGGAGGGGGGTTAGTGTGTGTGCAAGTCTGTGTGAGGGAAATGTACCTTTTGGCAACTGGGAAAACACTCTACAGGATGCACATTCCCCTTTCTAAGCACTGATGATGTCAGCACACTGTAGGTACAGCAGGAGAAAGGAAACCTCCCAATAATGCAAACAGTGCGCTCTGCTAATGCGTCTGTCACGAGTGTCATAACATAGTTAGATAGGGGTTTGAATCCTGCAACTGCCCAGTGTGTGTGGAGAGGGGTTAGTGTGTGTGCAAGTCTGTGTGAGGGAAATGTCCCTTTTGGCAACTAGGAAAACACTCTGCAGGATGCACATTCCCCTTTCTAAGCACTGATGATGTCAGCACCCTATAAGTACAGCAGGAGAAGGGAAACCTCCCAGTAATGCAAATAGCGTGCTCCGCTAATACATCTGTCATGAGTATCATAACATAGTTAGGTAGGAGTTTGAATCTTGCAACTGCCCAGTGTGTGTGGAGGGGAGTTAGTGTTTGTGTGAGAGAAATGTCCCTTTTGGCAACTGAGAAAACACTCTACAGGATGCACATTCCCCTATCTAAGCACTAATGATGTCAGCACCCTATAAGTACAGCTGGAGAAGGAAAGCCTCCCAGTATTCCAAATAGTGCACTCTGCTAATTCGTCTTTCTCAAGTGTCATAACATAGGTAGGTAGGGGTTTGAAACCTGCAAATGGCAAGTGTGTGTGCAATTCTGTATGAAAGACATGTGCTTTTTGGCAATCAGGAGATCACACTACATGATGCACATTACTCTTTCCAAACACTGATGATGTCAGCACCCTATAAGTACAGCCGGAGAAGAGGAACTTCCTAGTAATCCGAATAGTGCGCTTCGCTAATGTCTCTCTCACGTGTCATGACATAGGTAGGGATATGAATCCTGCAAATGGCAAGTGTGTGTGTGGGGGTGGTGGGGGGGTAGTAGGGTGTGAGAGAGCAGATTCTTTTGGCAAATACTACAATACACTAGATGCTGCTTATTCCCCCAGTAAACACAGGGGATGTCACCACACTATCAGTACAGCCAAACAGGGCTACTTGCCCAGTAATGCCAATAGTGTGCTCTGCTACTGGGTCTATTACCACTGTCAGAGCACAGATAGATATGTTTTGGAAACCCACAACTGCCATGTGTGGTTGTGTCACACAATATGACCATGTGTGGGTTGTTGTTCATAACAATGCATGCCATTGCCTAAACCAGCAATGGCAATGCACACATGATGTATATGTGTGACACATACGCATATATACCTGTGACCTTCAGTAGTTACCATGTCTGACACGTGCCTCAAGTGGATAAATGGTATTCGCAATGCATAACATTATGACTGTGTCTTACTGTGCAGGGGCCGCACATGGTATGTGTCTATGCAGTGTGGGTTGTATATGGTATAATACCAGCAGCAGGGGATACACATCTGGTCTGGGCCATATAGTCTACATGTAGTCGATGAACAGATGCTGCATGTTCCCACCTGTTGCGGGAGTGGTAACATGTTGTTCCACTGCAATTCAGTGACTACATGCTGGGAACCTTTCAGCTAGTGTGTTGTAGCTACAGTAATGCTCACGCACAATGTTTGGCTTGATGCAGTCCAGACATATAAAGACATTTCTAGAGACTGTCATATTGCCAGTGTTGTTTGGGAGGACAGGTGGGTTTCCTGTGTATGGGTGGGTTGTGTGTCCCAGGCTATGAACCAGAAGGCAGTCCAACACACTGTTAGCTGCTCATGGATAGGTCCTGATGCTTTGTGCTGTGCCAACAACCTGTTGGTGTGTGTATCTGTGGTGCCTTGAGATACCAGCCCCCTGTCCATGTGTGTTACATGTGTAGGGGATGACAGGCATGGTATGAGGTATAACCTGGCAGTGATGGGTTGCACCTGTGAGCCGTGAATCAGGAATCTGGTACTGCACAGATATTGCAGTTCACCGTGCTGAGGACAGTGTCCAGTGCATGCATCTTGTGGTGTACACTGCTGGTGTTGTGTAGCATCACTGTTAGTGTCCTATCCTGTGTGATACCCGCGGAGGTGGCTATGTAATCCATGTCCTGCAGCAAAAGGCACTATGTGTGTATCGAGGGGCTTCGCCAATATACAATGGCCCATGGGTGTCACGTGCAAGCTGCCCCTCGCAAATCATTGTGGCTTCCCTAACATGTAAGCACATGTTGACAGCCATTGGATACCCTCTGAATGACACTGGAGATTGAGCAGAATGTAGACATAGAACACCCTTCCTACATATTGTGGTAGCATACCTGGTGAGGGTATGATGGCAACCAAGATCAGGCTCATACTGGCCCATGCAACATGCTGAGAGATCCCTTCTATGTTCCCTATCATGTAGTCCAGGGAGGTATGTCTCAGGTCATCCATAGTGGCATGGACAATGACTGAGTCATATGTGTCCATGCCTCTGACTGACCTGTATGCATGTGTTTTGTGGTGGACCATAGTGCCCCACGGGCATATCACTGTGACCTTCACCATATACAGCCTGTTGAGCGGGACCCCACTGCAGCGGCCAAGAGAGGTACCTGGCACATCTGTAGCAGGTGTGTTGTGTAGCCCTACAGGCTGTGTGTGTGTGGCACACGGGATGTGTGTGGCATGTGCTCTGTTCCGACGTAACGTATGCCTGTGTGCCAGCTGCGGAGGTGTGTGATGCTCAGGCAGGATGCTATTCTGCGTCTCCAAGTATGCCCCACTGTGTTCGGATTGCTGTCAGTGTGGGTCTATGTCAGACTGGTATTGTAGTCACTGTAGTATGTCATGCCACATGACAGGGTATGGCAGTACTGGGTTCAGAGTGTTCAGTCCCCAGATTGGCTATGTGGTGGCATCCCACACATGTGTTGTACGTTCCTGGCCAGGGGAGAGGGTTGACTACATACATGTGGCAGCTGTGACATTGCCACGTGACTCACATAAACCACAACTGGACCATAGAGGTGATTCTCAGGTTACCTTTGCACATGCTACCATAGTAGTGTGATTGCCATGGTGCTTACCAACACATAGGGCCAATGGGGAACAACATACTGAAGGTGAGTATGTGTGGGTGTACCGCTACTGATTTCATAGCACTGGCATATATGACTGCACACGTGGGTAAATGCCAGGTAAGTCATGTGAAATGTGTCACAGGCAACGTACATGCGAACAGGACAGACAGTGACATTCTGTCATGTGGAAACCTGACATACGTATAGTACACTATGCAGATGTCACTAGGAGTCCACAGAAGCTCTGTAACTCTGCATTGCAGATGGAAGCAGTGTTCCAGAGAACCCCAAGCAAACATGCATGCAAACAAAGCTACAGTAAGCAGGGCTGGAAGCAGTCCATTATACAACAAAGAAGGGGTAACACTTACAGTAGGTAACAGTGCAAATATGTAGGCACTATCAACATGTACCCAGGAATGCACAGCTCAGATGTCCATGGTAGAACCGATATTATGTCATAGCTAATTGTGATTTGTATTACATTGGTACTGCACACATATCAACATGCTCAAACATCCACATTGCATAGTCATTGTGGGCAACATGCCACCATTACTGTACATGTCCATCATTGCGTATCACTACTTGCATTAGCTTCTCCCCTGTGCTACCTATGTATGTGGCTATCTGTTGACATCCTTACCACCGGTATGCAATAATTTGCAGCTGTTACACTATGGTACTTACTATGGGTGTAGATAACAATTCAGGACAGTCATACAGTTACTGCATCAGGCATGCTGGGATATACACACAGTCATATCAGCACATTGTACTGTTACCAACATGATACTAGTAATACACTTCTATGTAGTCACCCTGTGCATCAGCAACGTGTTTACCTGTTCCTGCACTGATGTTGGAGATTGCAGGAGGTGGCACAGTTTCATCATATGCACAGGGTGTGAATTAGGTATGCCTGAGTCTGCCACTGATACCACCAATTGACATGTGTGTGTATGTGTGTTGGTGAGGGACAGCAGTACAGGGTGGGGCACTTTTGGTGCAGTGTGTGCGTGTATGTGGTAGCCCTAGGTGTTAACATTTCACATGTGTGTATGCATGCACACAGTTCCACCTCATGGCTGCCATATACTGGAGTTTGTGGACAGCCACAGACTGCACCTGGCGGGTCATACAGATCAGTGTCTGTGGGCACAGACACGGTACCTGTGCCTGGCAGGGGTGCTACGGACCGTATCCGGTACTAAGTCAGACTGGGTACAGTCATCAGAAGTGGGAGTGTGTTGACTGGACACTGGTCCCTGTTGGGACTGTCCAGAGCCACGTGCACGTGGTCTCCTGGGGTGTTCTGATGACAGCACAGACACAGCATTGCTGGGGCTGCTGCTGGCACTATGGGGGCGTCCGCGAACCTGTTGTCGTCCATGCTGACTGACAGCTGCTGCTGTTGCTGGCATACGGCCACGTCGATGCCGCAACCGTCCACCATTGCCCTGGCTCATGGATATGTGGTTGTGGAACTGCTGTAATATGTCCCCACAACGTCTGTCTATGACATCGGTGAAATTACAGATAGCATCCGCGATGTCACGCATACTGTCAGTCATGGCTGTGCGACATGCTCTCAGCTCCCTCAGACCCTGTCTGGTGTACCTTTCCATACGCGACTGTGCCTGCATGACAGCCCGAAACATGGCTGAGGTTGACAGACCTCTTTGGGCACATCTGCCAGAGGCAGTACGCCCACGGATGCTCCCACGAGAACCCATGGGCAACTGTCTGTGTGGTACCATCGCAGGACCCTGCCCATGGCTGCTGTGTGGGGAAGCATGTGCCACAGATACCACATTACCCTGGTCAATGCCCACTGTATCCTGTCCATTACCTAGGGACAATGGTGACATAGGATGTACTGGCAGGATGACTGTGCGTAATGATGGGGTTGACAGCTATGTACTGTCAATTGGCTGACCAATGATGGACCCTGACACACCTTCCTGTGCCATTACACAGATATCATCATTAAAAGTACCTGTGGCACCAGATTCAGGTTCCCTGCTGCAGGACACCATAGCAGCACCTGAACCTGTGGGAGGAAAACAGGAAACACAGTTTACAATGTCTACACAACATTACCAGTGATACACTAATGCACACATGCACACGTGGACACATGCACACATGCACACGTGGACACAAGCACACATGCACATGTGGACACAGGCACACATGCACACATGCACACGTGGACACAGGCACACATGCACACATGCATGCATGCACATGTGGACACGTACACATGAACACATGCACACATGCACACATGTACACATGGACACAGGCACACATGCACACATGCACACATGGACACAGGCACACATGCACACATGCACACGTGGACACAGGCACACATGCACACATGCACACATGCACACCCCGCAGTATACACACAGAGCACTACTGAGTTACACTAGTATTACTAGCACTATCAGGACTTATAGGTATTGTTAAAACACACTCACCAGCATGGATGGGCTGCCTTGCTGTAACACTGGAGAGACCTGCAGAAATGAGGGGGATTTATGTCAGTGGGCACAACTGTGCCATTGATACTGTGTATGATACAGTGCAGTAGTACACCAGTTGCCTTTCACATGTCGGCTGCTGATATTGGCAATATCACACCTGCACAATTACATACTATGTTGACAGCTACATACCACGAACACACCTTACACATGCATAAACTAACAGTGTACAGAACAGTCAAGTGTACATATGGCATATTACCTGAATGCTCCATGTCGTGTTGCTGTGTGGATCCAGCCTCCATCATAATGCAGGTGTGTTGCTGTGGATGTTCCTGGGCTGGAGCCACAACACTTAGGAGTAGCCCCTTCAGTCTGGTGAGGGGGGGATGTGTGGCCACCCCACCTCCTGTGGCGACCTGTTGCCTGTGGATATCCGACGCATGCTGATGGACATTTCTGATTAAATCACTGCAGTGATGTCATACCTGCTCATATGTCCTATTATGCATGCCAGTGTCATTTACCCTACGGACAAGGTCTTGGAACTGTGCAGCCCTCTCCTGCTGATTCTGGCTGGTGCGGGAAAACAGTATGTCATAATCCCACACCAGGCTCTGGTGTATCTCTTCATCTTCTGCAGCAGAGTAGGCAGGATTTCGCTGACGCGCCATGTCCCTGGAAGAGAACACAAACAGGATATCAGCAGACTATGTCAGCAATATATGGCACACATACTATACATGATACTCAACTGTAGTGATATACTACTACTCCCATATGTAGCACGTGTGTGTCTCTTGGTGGGTACACAAGTACTTGGCCAGATATCAGTGCTCAGCCAACACCTGTACAACATTACCTGCCACATTCCATACAACATAGTAGCATGCCCCATCGGTCAGCACACTGAGACAGGTCCAATGCACAACCTCACTCTGGGGGTTCATACCAAGGTACTGTATGTGGAACGCCATCCACTAGTGTGATCTGGACACAAATTACTCAGCCTGGATATACATATCCCACCACCACCAGCACAGTAGACTACTTTGATATATATGTGATTAGACAGATATTCACTTGTTAGGACTGACATGGTATCCATGCAGCCCACTGGGCCAGTGGAAGCCACAACCCACACTGCAGACCCCTTTGCGAATGCTTCCCATAGACATCCCAAAGAATGCGTGGAACATGCACACACATTTCTAACCCAGACCCTATGCACAAAGGTTAGGCATCCTGTCTGGTGGACCCCAGCCAAAGGCAGATTGTATAACGATAGAAGGAGGCTACTGCAGGACAGAGCAGATTCACATAAAGGGAAGGCATCTGTGGTCAGCACTGGTAATAAGCTATGGTCTCTCATAACAACATCCACGGCCTACTCTGGGAGGGAAATGGCCACGAACACTATAGATAACCACAAGGCCTTCTTCAGTTATGTTAAACATATGGACCAAATGCGTCAGATATGCTCTGAGTTACTACACACCTACTTAACATTCACTGAACACACAGATATTGGCAACATTCTGGCAGACAGGTTCAGTGCACGTATCCCCCCTCCTTCTCCCCCACACTTAGAAATACTTATCACAGCTGAATGTAACCTCCCTATCATCTTAGATGTTCAGGTGAGGGCCGCCCTCAGCAAAGCAGAACACACAGCATCAATGTGACCTGATGGTATCCCTGGATGTGTGCTACGTGAACTCCAAGAGGAAATACAACTGCATATAAGACTGATATTTAACCTTGGCCGTACTACAGGATATGTACCTGAACACTGGCATACAGCAACAGTAGTCCCACTCCACTAAGGAGGCACCTCTACTGACCCTGGGAACTACCACCCCATAAACTTAACCAGCCTGGTCTGCAAAGCTATGGAATGATTCATTATGGGACGCATATACAGCGATATTGGGTACCTGCAGGCACTTGATCCCACCCAGTTTGCCTTTGTGATGGGCTGATCCTGCCTTTTGAACCTGGTTGACCTTTCAAAACAGTCACTACAGCCATTGATGAGGGCAACGCAGTCCATACAGCCTACCTGGACTTGCCTAAGGCCTTCAACACAGTACTCCACTCAGGCATCAAAGACAAGCTCATTAGCTTACATGTTACTACATATGTCACATGATGGGTTGCACACTGGTTGACATACAGAATCCATAATATCGATATTGCGGGAGCCATGTCAGACTCAATGCCAGTCACATGTGGTATCCCACAGGGCTCTGTCCTAGGACCCCTCTTGTTTGGCATTTACTTCTCAGATGTGAAAGCAAACATGTGCGGGTTGTGGATGACAAAGTTCCCAGATGACTGCGAACTAAGCACCATAGTCGTTACACCAGCTGACACACACATCCTACAGACAGGCCTCACTGAAACGGACAACTGGTGCCAGGATCATGGCCTAACACTGAATGACATGTAATGTATAGTCATCCACTTTGGGTGAAACTACGTGCACACAACTTATCAGATGGACATACTTATAGATACAGACCTATGACACATATGGAGGGTTCACAGTATGTAGACTATTAACTTGTTACTTTACATTACCTGTGTTTGTCGCAGCTGGTTGCGTTACCGTTACTACAGCTTCCTGCTGCTGCTAGCCCAGCTTGGTACTGACACTGCTGACAGCTTCAACTTAGTTTGTGTAACGTGTGTTTTTGTTTGTGTTATTTATTTATTTTTTTTTCTTTCTCTCTCTCTGTCTGCCTCCAGATGGTGCAATGAAAGTATTGCATGTGTGGAGTGGGAGTACAGGATGCTTTTGTAGGTATCTGCATAAGTCCATGTGATGGCCTCTGCACCAATTGTAAGCCAGCATTTGCTAATTGCATGCAGCCAGTTGTGTACTGATTGCAGTTCTCACTGTGATTTCAGGACAGTGCTATAAAAGGGTATGTGAGATAGGCGTTGCCCTTTCAGATTGTAAGGGCAGGGACCATGCTGGTATGCTGTGGACACTGTTCTGTGAGTGTAAAGGTTTGTATCTCTCTCATGATTCAGGCTGTGTTGTAGATTCACATTTCTCCATTCCTCTCTCCTGTTTCCTGTACTAAGTGTGTATGCACACTGACATCTACAACTATATATATATATATATATATATATATATATATATATATATATATGTAAATATACATACATTTATATATGTACATTAACTGACAGTATTACCTACTAGCTACCAACTAGCATGGCTGTTTCTGTTCATACACTACTATTATAGAAACCCACTAGATTTGACAGTAAGTATACATGACATGCTTTGTGTACTACACATCCTATATTCCCTTTACATTCATTCCTACTATTACATGATATATTTATTTTAGTGCAATGTTCTTATATAACAGTCATGGCTTAGTGGTAGGTCATGCAGACTACTGTTTCCAAGGTCCTGGGTTTGGGACTGACAGTGGGATTTTATTTTGCTTTTGAACTGACTACAGGACCTGTCAATCAGAGTGACTAAGGCACTTTTAAGCAGTTGTAACCGGGTTAGCGCTGGTTTGCGTGGAGCTCCCGCATGCGCACTGCCGTTCAGCTCCGCACACACCTGCTTACAACCGCTTAACAGTGCTTACTCTGGCACACACCCGCGCTATTTTCTTTGAAAGAAATGAAAATGGGGAGACAGGAAAGTGGTGAAAAAGGGGTCACAAAGAGGGTAAGACAGTAGGGAAACAAGCTTGGGATTTGCAGGAGGGGTGTAGGTAAGGCCCATAGCTGCCCATTTCTTCATCAGCAACAGCTGTGCATATGTTTGTAATTTGGTGTGACATTTGAAACCTTCCACCCCTGAGAGAGTTGTCAGGACAACAATAATACTGGTTGTACAGCCAATTGTAATTGATAGTTTCCATGTCCAGCAGACATGTGTGCGGAATGGGCAGCTATGTATGGGGCGTAATTTTTTTGTGGGTACAGAGTGCCCTTTTTTTTTTTTTTTTTTTTTCAGGTGAGAGTGGTATGTCAGGTAAAGGAAGTTGGTATAGCTGGGAAAGTAGGTTGGGTAGGTCAACAGACAAGACAAACAAGATGCATACAAGGGCGGTGTATGACATGTGTGTGGGGGGGTTACACAATTGACGGGGACGGATGTTTGGATATCCAGAGCCCATGAGCCCACAGATGGCAACAGTGGAACTGATATCCCCACCCATGGGCAGTTGCCACTGTTCCTTCACTGCCCAGGACGGGGCTGTGCTGGGGGCTGTGTAGGCCGGGCAACAGACATGCCCGTAAGTTGTGCCACCTGTGCCTCAAGCTGGCATAGGGGCCCAAGAATAGAGTCCCGGATCTCCCTACACACCACAGTCCGGATGCTACGGAGGGTGAGTGGTGGTTCTCCTCTGGCCACACTTGCAGAGGGGGGATGGGCCCCATCCCCTGCAGCGGTTCCACCCACAGGTGGCACAGGGCCACCGGAGGAGTGTCCAGACTGGGCACTAGTGCCAGGTGCACTCGCCAGCTGAGGTGGGAGAGGTGGGTCCGCTGGAACCCGCCTTCCCTGTCGTCCTATGTTTTGCATTATGTCATGACAGTTTGGGTTAGTAACATACAATACCATTCGCAATTAGTTGTAACAGCATACATTAGTATTCCCATTAACCAAACACCCAGATATTCACACCATTGAACAGCGAGCATAACACATGCATAATTTGAACAGCAATACACAATCCAACAACATGCAGGGTTGATTGATGGCAACAGGCCATCAGGTTTGGATGTATGAACAGGGCAGATGCATCAACGTACATGCAAATATTTATGACCCAACAGGTCAAATGTCCAGGGATGTTAATTGTGATTGCACATACCAATTTCACGTGGAATGGATTATATGTGGTTATAGGGTGGGGTGAAGAAAATATTATTAACACCTTTGAATACCAATACATATGCTGTACATTTCTAATAGCTGCAGATATATACATACTACTGTTCTAACTACAGTTTCCTATATGATAACTACTTCAGTTTTGTGATAGGACTGTTACTGCTACATCAATATACATTTTATTGTTATTCATACACGTTCATATCTGGCTTTGTTCAGCTACATCATCCTGCTACATTTGCTTTATATAGCTATAGACAACTGTGGATGTTTGGTATTTTAGACAATCATACTATCTGCATATTGCAGACTGAGAGAAACATATCCAGATTTTGGGATACACATTCCAGCTGCAGCAACACTTTGAACACATTTCGTAGTTTGGTTCTGCTTGTCACATTCATTTCATTCTGTACTGATTGCAGTATACTTTATTCAGGGGTTATTACTACTTTATTGGTGGATTCATAACTCTTTCTCACACTCTCTCACTTGTTTTCATTTTACTATTCAGGATGGTACTTACTTCTAGGCTTTATTGACATGTTTTACCTGTAGTTATTACAGTCCTTTCCAGCAGTCTCACTTCTGTCATGTTTCAGTACTTCAACAGGGATATATTTCACACATGTGATTTGCTCATGTTCTGCAGCTGTACTTTTCAGCCTGCTGCAGGTTGTGTACTATTATATTACAGGTGGGGCATCTTTATTTCAGACTTTATTTCAGACATTTTCATTTTTCTGTTTGGATTACAGACTGCAACACACTTTTGTAATCAAGCAATACTTGCAAACACTCTTACACTGTTACTTGCATTTTATTACTTAGTGACTACACTGCACTCTTTTGTTAACTGTCATACTTTTATATTTCTTTCCAGTTACTGGGAGAGGATTACTGACCTGCCTAGTGGCGCAATCGCACCAGCCTATCGCCATAGGCTCTGCGGTTTGCAGAACGGACACCTGCAGCTGTAATATAAATGAAGTAATATTGGAATACACATTTCCATAATATCAGCTAGTTTAATTTCTTACATACATAATTAAATGTAACTTACTCAGTAGTGGGGCGTTGGGCATTTGCCGGGCCTCCTGGATCCAAGGGTTCAGTTGGTCCTGCTTACATCTCTTCAGGTCAGCATGGTGGTGATGGACCTGCTCACCAGTCCTTGGAATCCCTGTGGCACTGGTGAGATCATGAGCCAACCGGTCCCATGCCTCAGCCCTATATGCTCCACACAGGACCTGGCCCTGCATGAGTTGGACCTCATGATTGTGGACTAGGAGCCAGACCATATATCTGGACTCCTCAACACCCCACCTCTGTGCTCGAAAACAACTACCCTCACCTACTCCTGACATTCTGGCTGCAAGTTAGTTCTACAATCGTTTATGCTGTGTATTCCCGCCTATGGGGCTTATGTATGCCGTTTTTCCCCGCACTTATCTGTGATTGGCCATTTTGGAATTGTATCAACTTCACAAAACCTGCTTTGTCATGCTCCACTTTCTATTCATTCCTATATATTTGCTTTTACTGCATTTATAAATACAGCTGTCATGGCTTAGTGGTTCAGTACCTTGATTATGGTGCATGGTATCCTGGGTTCGAACCTAGCCACTGCTTTTTATATTTTATGACTGTCTAGACAGGCTAGGGGGTGTGTCTGTGTAAATGCAGTTTTGTTACAGCTTGCTCAACGTTGCCCGTTGGTTAGCTTGTTGGCGTGGTGCGCAGCTCTGCGCAAACGGGTTACGCTGGTTTACGCTTCATTTGGCTGTCAGCACGCATATTACGCTCAGTTCGGCTAGGGGTACACAGTTTCAGCATGTTAAACCACTGCTCACCTACGGGCACTCATTTTACACCTGTTAAACCACTGCTCACCTACAGGCAGATGCACTCACCTTTTTAAACTGTAGCTCAGCTATAGGCACATCTGGCATTTTTTATTATTTTGTTATCTCACATTTCTTCAAAATAAATGGCCTATTTCATTACATTTTACATAAAATATAATTTTATATGTGTACATATATGTCAGGGACTTGTTTCGTGCTTATTTTACTAAGAATAAAAATTGATGTTGTGGGGGCTCGAACCATGACTGCCTGCTCTTCAGGCCGACATCTCTACTGCTACGCTATTGCTTTTTGGCTTACTTTGCATAGTTAGTTCTTATATGCTTTTCCACTTACTGCTAACTGTGGCTGAGCTATGGGCACGCCCGCGCAAACGAGCGCACTCACAGGCAAACATCTTTACAATTTAAAAAAATATATAACATCTTCATTTATATATTTTATGTTCATAGTCTGTGGGCGCATGTGTTGTGTTGTGTTTATTCACATTTCCATGGACTCTATCATGGGTGTTTACTTTGGGCACTTTTACTCTTCTGGGGGCGTGTCCGCTTGCAGGGCTTGGCCTACGGACATGCCCCCTACTGTCTTCCACGGACCGTGTTAGCCTTAGGTGTGATTCAGTATGTCATGCATATGCATGACATGCTGACGTCACACCGTTTAACTGCAGCCTCCGTGTAAGCCTTGTATCTCTTACATGGAGGCTTTGTGAATCCAGCCCAAAAAAATATTTATTTTCCTTGGGGGGGGGTTGCATTGTAGTTTCTCCTAGTGTTATTTTGCAATGTAGTTTCTCCTATAAATTACTTCAGATGTCTTACATTTTCATCCTGGTCTACCAAACAGGGCATCATTACTCCAACCCAGGTTCTAACAGTACTAATAAATTCTAGGATTAAACTTGTATTTATCACATTCTTCATGGCTGCAACAGTGTTTTTTGTTACTTCTGCTACAGAAGGCCCAACATCCAACTCAACTTTCAGAGCTTTTCACCCTTTGCACGTGTTCAGTAGGCGCTATCCCACCTGTGATGCAAGAGGGATGTCTGCCTGTGCCATTTGTAGTTCTTTCTTAAAATATTACAAGGCATTATTGATGAGTACTGAATGATACTGGCCTATCAGTTTGACCTGGCTTCCAGAGAAAAGTTAAATACTCTGTCAGGTCAATAAAAGTTAATTATTTATTTATTTTTTTTGCTTATTTGTTTGTAGAATAGTAGTATGAATATTTGTTAGATGACAGGTTCTAAAGTTACCAAGTATATTTCTTTTCCAAAGCAAATATTCACAACAGTTTCCATAGTCACTACTTGTTTTGTTTGGGGCCTAAGCATAATGTTCAGTCGTGGTCGGTCTTCTCTAGGCTCGCCAGAAGGCTAAGAAAAAAAAAAACTCATCAGGACTACTTGAACCAGTATTGTTATGAGTTACCCAACTGTACCGTCTGTGACTTATATTCACTGTAACAATAAAGCTATCCTTCCATAGTCCTCCATTTATGGAATAACTTTCTTTAGTTAAGGATGTAGTTCCAAGAAAATGTATACAGCATACGGTAGATGTTACTGCTTATGTCCAGAAAATGTCACTATGTGAGTTTGCTCTTATGTCAATATATTTCTCAGTTGCATTATTTCTTTTCATATATATATATATATATATATATATATGTGTATATATATATAGGTTGATTCCTGGCTCTATCCTCAGCACAGTATAATCCACTCTTCTAAAGTCCCAGACTGTTGACCTCAAGAATGTATTGTTATCCTTCCCTCCTCCATCATATAAATATACATGTGTAAATATATAAATAAATAAATATGTATATTAAGAATGTATGTATTAGTGTATATTATGTAATATTGATAAAATTATTTGTAAAAGTATTTTTGAAAAGTATTTTTTAAAAAAGTATTTTTGAATGTTGTTAAAAACAGTTATTAAAAACAGTTTTGACAATCAGTTTCCAAAAGACAGTTTGCATAAAACAGTTTTCAAAAAACTTTTTTCAAAAAACAGTTTTCAAAAAACTTTTGTAAAAACTTCAGTTCGGTTGTACATAAAAGACAGTTAATAGTGAATGAATAAAGTTGTTACAAAGGTAATGATGGTAAAATAAATGAGTAATAAAGTTAATTTCATAAATTCTATTGGTGTTTATTTTTTTTGAAAACTGTTTTATGCAAACTGTCTTTTGAAAACTGATTGTCATCAACATTCCATACTATACACTAATACATACATTCTTAATATACATATTTATTTATTTATTTATTTATTTATTTACACATGTATATTTGTATGATTTCAATTAAAATGTTATTAGCGATGAATTTTTGCATTTTTTATATTTGTAAGTCATTTCACTTGTACTTATTGATGAGCTGTATGCATATGCCTTGTAACCACATCTATTTTATTAACTATTTTTTTAAATTTATTCTCATGTAAATGACTTGAACTGAAACCTTAAATGAACTTTAATTGCACTTAATTTATTCAATTATTCAATTAACCAACAACAGGATGTATAAAAGACCTCGTAGAGTAACAGTATCTATTCTGATGAAGTTTCTGGCTTAGGAAATAAAAGCGCTTAATCCTTGATGTTATGGTTCATTTGTTTTGTACAATAAATTCATTTTTTTTACTTTACGGACTGCAGAGTCTTGCATTGAACTGTTTGAATTATAGTATCTTGGGACTGCCTTTATTGGTTCCTGTACAATGGGGAATTGGTGTGTTTTATACCTATTAAAGGCAAAGATCTTGCTGAAGACTAATTAGATCCAGTTGCACCTCCCTTAATATATTATTCACCAAAATGTCTTCCTCTGTCTTGTCTGTTTCTCTCTCTCTCTGCACCTCTTTTTGTCTAAATGAGAGAAAGGTCCAAGGTTGCTGGGTCAATGCTTGTACTCTTTTACAAGGTTTTGGATGAGACAGAGACAAAGGGACCTTAGCCTAGTCTCACCTGGAAGTTTTCTGTTGTCCTATTTGATGGCCACATGAAACTGAATCAAAGCTCTCATTGAAATCTAGCAAGGTCATGTCCACTGAAACTCCTTAATCAGGTTCCTCTTAAACCCAGTCATAAAATTCAGTCAGGTTTTATCACAACTGCTTTTGTTAAAAAAGACATTCTGAGTGTTTGCAGTGAAGTTTTTTTCTCCATGAATAAAGAAAACACTTTACCCTATAACATTTTTGCATAACTTTTCTTATAGCTGTTAGACTAAGAGACTAGTAGTAATGTGCTTGCCATCTTCCGCTCTTCACTCAGTAAGTAATTAAAGAGGAGGGAGGAATGAGTGAATAAGAGAGACCTCCTTAGATAATGGGAATTTCCAGCAATATACTATCACAGTACAAACACAGTTACTTGCACAAAGCTGCTCTTAGCTAAAGGTCAGGCCTGTAGGAGATATGTTAAGATAAGTTGGTAACAATGTGTGACTTGAGGTGGCAAAAGAATGGTAACCGCCCTGGGTGTGAAACATAACATGTACATCTTCCTAGTCCAGTGCATTTGATTGGCAGGTTACTACCCTATTAGCCTTCAAGAAATTTGATTGCTGTAACTCTGAGCTGCTTTTTTTTTCTATTTTCCATGATATTGAAAGGCATTGTATAATGTAGCTGTTATTTTATTTAATTAACAAAACAGATAGGTTCACAGCTAAGTACTAGGTAATCAGTCTGCAGACCATTTGAAGCCTAATCAAAAAACAGTATTCGTAGGTATTGTGTAATGTAGCTGTCATTTTCATGCAATGCATTATAGAGCAAGCAAAAACCACCTAAGTGACATGTAAGAAACCCAATTTGATAGTATTTTTGAATGAAGTTTTCCAGTTTTATGATTTTTGTAGAAAGTAATTATACCCTTCAGATCTTTTCAGGTGGCTTCAGGTGGCTTCTTTTAGGACTTCAAAGTGCTTTATTCAGTAATAGGATCAGTGAAAAGCAATCTGTTTACTGGTTGGTTAGTTATTATGCTACCTGGATGTCAGCAAAATGGAAAGGACAGCAGGTGAAAGTAAGAGAAGGAAAAAAAAACACTGGAGGTAAGAGCTTTGTAGCTGTTCAGCAAACAGCAGCTCAGGTTTCAGCTCAGCTTTGGTACAGGAGATGGCTTGCAGTAATTTAGAGGAAAATAAATCAAATGCATTCAGAGATGTTTAAAATAAGTGAGACACTGGATGAATATGTACAAATGACAAAATGCATAAAATAATAGAAAATGCTTTAAGTGGCTCATTATATGACCTGATAAAACTGCAGATATCAGAGGTTGAAATGAAAGAAAGACTAGCTGAATAAGAAGCTTCTGAAGAACTGTTTCAAGAATAGTAGCGCTAGAAGACAGATCACGCAGGGAAAACTGTATCAAAAAATCAGTGCCCCTTCCTCTAAATTAATGCTGTGACAGAGAAACTGGAAGGAACAGATTGCATTAATACTAAAGTAAAAATAAGCACATAGACTGGTATTGCACAACAGGATTTGATAATCAAAAGGTTAGACTGTGCATGCTCCATATTTGGCCATAAGAAAGAAACCAAGACCAAGAAAGTGCTGCTCCTGATAAAATTGTGGAAGAAGGAAAAATTAAAAACTGGGGATACCAGAGTGTTTATGGACAATGATTATTCAGTCTACACCAGAGAGAAGAGAAACAGTTAGGGAATGTTGATAGATGAATGATTTTTCCTGGAGGCCCAAAAATATTTTGTAATGCAAATTAGGCTAAGTAGGAAATACACACGTTCAGTCAACAAAAGGTGATACTTTTTTCCCTTTCTTTTCATGATATATGCTACTAATGTTATTTGTTTTAGATTATATTTTAATTCTTGTAGATAAGTTATGTAGATATCTGGGAGAGGTGGCTAATAAGTTTATTTTTAATTTTTCCAAGGCTAGACAAGTTTTGTGTGTTAGAATTTCATTATATTTTTTATTTACTTTTTTTTAGATTTTGCTGTCAAGAGTCTGGTTTGCAAGTCTAATGATTCAGATTTCCACTCTCTAACTTTGTTTTTGTACCAGCTAAGGGTCTTACCAAATACATGCACTTTTAATGAGTCCCAAACCATGACTCTACTGATTTCTGTTGTATTATTAATTTCAAGAAATAATTGTAGTTTTGACAACATCCAGGGTCTGAATTCTTTAATTTTTGTGATATATACTAGACCTGATCATTACCAACATAGGGACTCTATGCTCCACACCTGAAGTATATCCCTCATTGGTAAGATCAGACCATAAATTAATTTCACTGGATGTCCACATCCCGATCCCACCCCCAGCCCAGACAACCACAGTGAAAAACTTCTCAAAAGCTAACTTCTCACTTCTCAAAACCAAAGTGGAATCCTTCAAGGCCCCAGGGCCAGTGGAAACTACGGCCCAAACTGCAGAATCCTATATAAACGCATTCTACGGACATCTCCAGGAATGCATGGATCATGCTCTCCCAAACAAAACCAAAACCCAAACATCGAAAGGCAGGCGTCCAGTCTGGTGGACCCCAGCCATAAATAAACTGTACAACAGAAGGAGGAAGATACTACATGATAGAGCAAAATCCCTAATAGGGAAGGCATCTCTGATCAGCACTAGCAAAAAATTACGATCCCTCATAAAATCCTCCAAGGCCAGCTTCGAGAGAAAAATTGCTCAGGACACTAAAGACAATCATAAGGCTTTTTTCAGTTATGTTAGGAACCTGGGATGCAACTCCCAGACTTGTTCTGAGTTGATTCTAAACGACAAAAAATACACTGAACCCACAGACATCGCCAATATCCTGGCAGACAGGTTCAGTGCAAACTTCTCCACCCCCCCCAAAAAAATAGAGCAAGTATCTATCCCGGCAGAGGGCTGCCTCCCAAACATCTCTGATGCTCAGGTGAAGGCTGCCCTCTCCAAAGCAAAAAACACTGCTTCCATGGGACCAGATGGCGTCCCGGGTTGCATCCTACATGAGCTCCAAGAAGAACTAATCCCTCAAATAAAACAGCTGTACAATCTCAGCCTCACTACAGGATATGTGCCCACAGAATGGTGTACAGCAACAGTGGTCCCACTCCAAAAAGGTGGAGCCTCTACGGACCCTGGAAACTATCGGCCCATAAGCCTGACTGGCTTAGTCTGCAAGGCTATGGAGAGGATCATCATGGAGCTTATAAACAAAGACATTGGGGACCTACAGATACTAGATCCTACCCAGTTCGGCTTTGTCAAGGGCAGATCCTGCCTTTTGAACCTGGTTGACTTCTTCGAAACAGTCACCAAAGCCATAGATGAAGGGAAGGTAGTCTACACAGCCTATCTGGACCTAGCAAAGGCATTTGACACAATACCCCACTCAGGCATCATAGATAAGCTATCCAGCTTAAATATAAACCCCTATGTCACAAGATTGTTCGCAAACTGGCTCAAAGACAGAACCCACAGAGTGAGAGTTGTTGGAGCCATGTCAGACTCGAAACCGGTCACAAGTGGCGCCCCACAAGGTTCTGTCCTGGGACCGCTCTTGTTCGGTATATACTTTTCCAAGGTACAGGCCAACGTGGGAGGACTATGGCTCACCAAGTTCACAGATGACTGCAAATTAGGCGCCATAATCAACTCTCCAGCTGACACAAACATCTTTCAAAAAGGTCTCACAGAGATGGATAACTGGTGCCAGAGCCATGGTCTAAAGCTAAATGCCAAAAAGTGTATAGTCATACCCTTTGGCAAAAACAATCTGCCCACAAATTACCACATAGGCGGTAACCCATTAAATACAGAGAAAAAATTAGGGATCTGGGGACCCAAGTTGATAGCAATCTCTCCTTTGACAACCACATTGCCAAAGTGGTTAGAAAGACCTTTTACATAGCCCACCTCATCATGAAAGGATTCACCTCTAGATCAAGAGAGGTAATCGTGCCCCTTTATTCATCCCTCATCAGGCCCATCATAGAATACAATGCCCCTATTGGGATGTACCTTACCCAACACCTGCAGCAATTAGAAAGACCCCAAAAGTACCTCACCAAGAGGATCAAGGGACTCAAACAGATGCCATATGCTGCTCGGTTAAAAAAACTCCAGCTCTACTCAGTTGCATACCGCCTACTTCGAGGCGATCTATGCCTGACATATAAAGCTATGTCCAATCCAGAATTAATGGACATGCTCCACCTCAGTAAATCTAAATCCCTTAGAGCCACACGCTCGAAGGACTTGAACCTCAGCACTGAAATAAATAGAACTTGCTGGAGAGACAGATTCATAACCCAGAGGCTCCCTTCACTCTGGAATAGAATTCCAATCCATGTTAGGCAGAGCACCTCACTGAATCTCTTCAAGACGAATCTTGATGAGTGAATGGGGGATCATAGGTTTGTCCCGGGGATTACTTCCGTGTCACTATTACACAGAGGCACAGCAAACTAAACCTTAAAAAGGGCACAGTATACTCAAATCAAGGGGTGGCGTAAGCCAAACAAAATCGGGCTAGGCTTATAATTGCCCCAGGGCAGATAGCCTAGTATGAACGTATGAACCTATGAACCTATATGATGTAATTCTAGTTGAGAGAATTAAAGGTTTAAACTCTATTTGGAGCTTCATTATCAGAGAGTCGTGATCTGAGAAGGGGCATGAAACTATTGAGAAGTTGAGGATTTTTGTTTGTAAATCTTGAACTATGAATAATTTGTCTATTCTGGTTTGTGTTCCAAATCTATGGTCTTTATGGGAAAATAATGATTTATCATCTTTTACTTTAAATGTGTCTATTAAATGAAATGAATCAATCCATCTTTTTAAGGATTTTGAAATAGTTGCTATGCGAAAATACTTCTTGGTAGTTTCAGAAGCTTCTAAGGTACAACTAAAGTCTCCTCCCAGTATAAGATTTCCTTTATAATTGTTGAAAATAAAATCTAGGTGTTTTTTAACCATTCCTGCTTCAATTCCTGGGAACCAATATGGATTAGCTAAGGTCCATATTCTGTTATTAAATTTAATTATAACAAATGCTAGTAGACCTTCTTTGTCTTCATATTTACAAATAACTTTTGGAGTGATTATGTTTTTCTTACAGAGAATTGATATTCCTTTTGTCTTTGTTCTATAGGAGGATTGACCTAAGACTGTATAGCCCTTAGGGTTCCAAATAAAGCTATCATTTGTCTTAAATGCATTTCCTGGAGAAATACTACTTGCGCCTTATTTAGATTTAAATGTTTTAGTAAGTTTGATCTTTTATTTGCATTATTTAAGCCATTAGTATTTAATGATATGAATGTTAAATCCATTTCAAGTTATTGTTGAAAGAAACATTTTGCTTCTTTTTTTTATTTTGATTATAGTAACTATACCATATTCTCTGATAACCTCGGATGTTATTTTTATGCGTGTAAACTTGAGAGTGTAATTTAATGTTCTTTCTTCTTTAAATACAAGTATGGTAAAATTATGGGCAGGCTTTAAAAAAGTACTTCTATAAAACATTCATTCTAAAGTATCAAATACAAGAAAATATGAATTTCCCATTAAACATGGAATGAAAGTCATTCCTAATCCAGTAGATAAAGATAGGTCTATTGGATTATCACTCATACCTTTAACCAACAATATCATCTGAGCTCCATATGTTAAATTATTATATGGAGAATTTTCTCAAAAGAGATATGAAATTTTATATTATTCTATTATTACTCTATAGTATTTTATATAGCAGGATGGAATGTTAGTAGTGTAAACAATTATGTTGACTTAGAAAATATCCAATATTTAGTTACCCTCAAGAGATCCCAAACATGCCAGATGTGTCATTTTGGATAAATGCAACTGAGGAGCATACACTAAATAATCCAGCAACAAATAGATTATTACTAAAATAATTTGACTAAAAGGACTCTGTAGGAGACAATGAGTGATTACCAATGAAATATGAATTTACTGTAGGTGTACTGTCTTCCTTTACTTTCCCACTCTTCAGCTCACCATCTTCAACTTACACTTATGAAAATACATGGCTTATCAGTGGTATCCTGACTCTGAGTTGAGGCGCCCTACATTCTAGTGTGCAGTGCTTTTACATATTTATTGATTTACAAAGCAGAGTTTAAGAATGAACTATGATCACCCTGACAATTCCCATCCTGCATAGGGCATCTCCTGCTTCCAGAATGGGTAATCACATCAGGTCTAGAATGAATGTGTAGGTACTCATATGGTAATCAAGACTTACCTTAGGTAAGTGTTAATCAAATGGTGTTTAGAGCATCTTAGAGAGTTCTCAGGACAGTTAGAATACTCTTATGACTCTCCTCCCTTGGCCAAAAACAAAGATTTCCCTTCCCTTTCTTTCCCTTGTTTTAAATCAGTACTAATAAAAGAAATTCAGCAAATATAGGTAAACAGAAATAGAAATAACATTCAGTAGTCCGTCTTGTACATGACTCGCAATCCATTAAACAAGTCAGTGACTAACATCACTTTAGTAAACATTATAAAGACAAATTAGAAGTAATTTCCTAGCTCTTTAAATTTTCTGATAAAGCAAAAAGTTAACAATACGCTATTTTAACTAAAAGTATAAAGCATTTCAAATGTTCCTAGCATGTATACATTTCTACTTATATTGTAGTGTCAATAGCTGTCTTTGAAATCTGTACAATACTTCACTTCTTCAAATCATTCCTTTTTCAATTCAGGTTTTATTTTGTCAAATCGGCAACAATATTTCAAAGGCACAATTAATATTTAGATTGATGTTTCAAATAAATAACTTGTCAGTTGCCAATTGAGGTAGTTTAGAATGTATGGTTAGTGCAAATATAGCATGTTGCAAAAATATGTATTTTTTCGTGTGCTCTAGAGACTGTCATATGCAAGTGACGTATATAATGTAGCATATATAGAGCATATAGCTTATGGATTCAGGTTGTTAAAATAAGTTATGCTTATTAATCAGGCAGTTTCATTTAAGTTCACAAGTAATTTGGGGACATTTCAGTTGAGTTTCCAGGAATGTTTTGTCCAATGTGAGTAACTGAGTCCACTTTTCCTCATAAACATGTGTCACAGTTCATTAAACAAAGCAGAGTCTAAACATCTGTCTGATCATCATTATAAAGACAAATAATAGTAATTTCCTAGCTCTTCAAACTTTCTGATATCGCAAAATGTTGACAGTAAGCTATATTAACTGGAAGACTAAAACATTTCAATACTTCCATGTGAATATACATTTTTACTTATACTGTAGTGTCAAGAACTGTCTTTGAAATCTATGCAGTACTTCACTTCTTTCAAGTCATTCATTTTACAGTTCAGATTATATTTTGTCAAAATGTTAATAGAATTTCAAGGGCACATTTAATATTTAAACTGATATTTTAAATCAATAGCTATCAGTTGCCAAGTGAGTTTGTACAGAGTGTGAGATAACTGCAAACATAATATGTTGCAAAAAGTAACATGTATCTTTTCATGTGCCCTAGAGACTGTCAATTTCAAGTAACATATAAAATGTAACTTTTACAGTGCAGACAGCTTGTGGAATCAGCATGTTAAACTGAGTAATACTCTTTATTATACAACGACCCCCGATTAATATTCAAAAACGTGCACGCTGATTGATCAGCATGTACGCTGTAAATCAGAGTTATAGTAATGGAAAAAGATCCGGTCGCCCAGACTTTTTCCATTACTATAACTCTTTTTTTACAGCAACAGAGAACACAAGATCTCCATTGCTTCACACTGTCTCACTATGTTAAACGAGTTTAACATAGCAAGACAGCTTTAAAAAAAGCAACAGAGATTCTCTATAAAGCTGTCTCACTATGTTAGACTCCTTTAACATAGCGAGACAGTTTGTAAAAAGCAACGGAGATCTTGCTTTCTCCGTTGCTTTTTTCAAAACTGTCTCACTATGTTAAATGGATTTAACATAGCGAGACAGCTTTAAAAAAAGCAACGAAGATTCTCTGTTGCTTTTTTTAAAGCTATCTCGCTATGTTAAACCCATTTAACATAGTGAAACAGTTTGTAAAAAGCAACGGAGATCTTGCTTTCTCTGTTGCTTTTGCCCACAGCTCTGATGTACTGCGTAGGCATACGCATGCGTAGTACATCAGAACTGCCGCAGAATACCAGACAGCTGTGGAAGGGCAGCAAGGAGGCATTATACAATGCCATTATTTAAGAAAAGTAATTATTTTTTTTCTTAAATAATGTCATTGTATAATAGCAATAACCCATGCCTGGGTGTGGGTAATGCTGGATTTACCCACGGTTGGCTTTGTTTGGCCACTCGGGCTTCGCCCTCATGACCAAGCCACACCAACTGTGGGTAAATCCAACATTACTCACACTCAGGCATGGGTTATTGCTATAAGCAAGCAGCTACACTTAAGTGCACATGTAGTTTGGGAACAATTCAGTTGTGTTTCCAGGAATATGTAATCCTATGAGGCTAAATCATTAAATATTTACAAATAGTCCTATTATGTATTTATTTTACCTTGCTTAGGTTATTTTTAATTTTAATAACTAAACATTACTTTTTCTTATTATTTGTTATCTGTAAGGCTAAATCCACTTTGCAGGTTCACAGAGTCCTTAGAAACTGCAACTGTTTACTGTTGCTATGGCAACACAAATAGAATGTGAATAAAGGTTCACTTCTCTTAATCAACAGTACATTTTCCCTCCTTTTTATATATATATATATATATTTGTTAATACAAAAAGGAAATAATTCAAAGGACATATGTACATGAAGGGAACATTTCAGAGTTAATCACGAAGATGTACCCAATCCCAATAAGCATAACAGTGATTATCATTAATCTAATAAATATTGTAATAACAATTAATCAAGTTCACTATTCAAATTAGTCTACCTTAAAACTAGATTATTTTAGACTATTGTTTATCTATGTATAGACAGTGAGTTATTAAATATATACAGACTATATTAGTATATTAAATAGGAGACAATTTAGAAAGGGAGACAAGATGTAGTTAAAATAAATAATGAGAAAAGAAAGAAGAGAGAGAAAGAAAAGAGAAAATTAAGAGAAAATACATATATACTATATATGCTGATTTACAGTATACATATTTTATGTGCTTATGTGAAAGAAAAGTACCCTGTTTTGCATACCTGAAGTAATGTGAAAAATCTTGTGTGTCATCTATTTTCAAAAAATATAGATAAAGATTCCAGTAGTTAGTTACCTTTGTTTTAAAATTCAATCAGTAAAATTGGTCCTTTAAATTAATGCTAAAACAATTCATATCATAGTAGATGCTTTGAGGGATTTGACTGTAACAGTATCAGTCTTTTGCTTCTTCTTTTTGACGTCTGTCCAGGAATTTGTTTCTTTTGTTCTCTTGAGAGAAGGTGACATCCAATCCATATCTTCTGGTAAAGTAATCACATTATTAGCTTTAATAAATGAAGAGGCTTCCTCTAAGTCAATAAAAATCTTCATCTCGTTGGCATACAGTATTCTTATCTTAGCTGGATATGCAAGTTGTGCCTTGATGTTATTTTGTTTCAGAAACTTTATCATTGGCCACACTTTTTTCCTTTGTTCCATTATTCTAGATGAATAGTTGTTATCAAATCTTATCAGGCTCTGTTTATATTTTAGAGGTGCCTTCCTCCAAGCAGATCTTAAAATCAGTTCCTTGTCCACGTATGAAAGCAATTTGATAATTATTGACCTAGGAGGAGAGTTTGAGTTAGTGGCAGGTTTTCCAAGAGCTCGGTGTGCCCTTTCAATGCCAAAGGAAAGTCCTTCTTTTAAATTTAAAAAGTCATGGATCCAGCTTGATAAAAAGGAAATAATATCCTCACCTTCTGTGTTTTTAGGTAATCCGAAAATCCTGATGTTATTTATCCTCTCCCTATTTTCCAAGCCATCTACTTTATTAACCAACCAAGTGTTTTGTTTAAGAAGCAGTTCTTTCTGTTTCCTCTTCCTTAAGTCTGCTTTCTAAGTCATTTAGAGAAACCTCTATTCCTGTTATCCTTGTCTGGTGGTGTTATAGCATTTCCTAGAGGGTGTCAGCCTGTTTTTGACTGCTTGTTTTAAGATTTTCTAGGTTTTCTTAAAAATCATCCATCTTCAAAGACAACTCCTGCAAGGAAGATGTCATCTATTGTAGTTCCTTCTTTAAGACAGCATCCTGGTGAGAATTCCTTGAGTTGCTCATTTTAACAAGTGAATATATCTCCAAGCTTTTTAACAGGAAATTATTTGTAAAACTTCACCAACGTTTCTAATTATGTAAATTAGTCCTTTATCTATAAGATTTTATACTTTGAAGAAAAAAAAAGAATATTTTTCCTGTCTTATTTAACTAGTTATATGGAGCTCTAAAAAACTGCTGCTTTCAGTTATCCATTAAGGCTCCACCCCCCCCCCCAGCCATTACTTCTTGTTGTCTTACTACTAAGTGTAGATTAAATTTACGATGAACAATAAAATATTTAATATTTCTTCTTCTCATGTAAGATACCCTTCTTTTTTTATCCTTCAAAAAATTCAACAGTTCATCCATCTTTAACATGTCCCAATAATATCTTACTATTTCCACCAAATGTATACAATTTTGACTACCTTCTCCATCTCTTCCATTCTTTTCCCTCTTTTGGTTCTCATAAGTTCCTCTAGTCCCTTTTCTATTTTTTATTTGTATCTTGTTCTTCACTTCATTAATCACATTTGCACTGTATCCCCTATTAATGAACATCTGAGCTGTTCTTTCCATTTCATCCCTATATTAATTTTTTGACCTCATAATCTTTTCAACCTTATAAACTCCCCAAAAGGGATAGTTTCTATGGTGTGTGGTGGGTGACAACTACTACCATGTAGAATGTAATCAAAGTTATCAAACTTCCTGTGTATCTTTGTTTTAATAGTATCATTATTTACTCCCTCCAATGTTATATCCAAATAATTAACTTTTCCCCCGGATTCACCTATCTTCCATACAGGACTAGTGTAGTCCTGCACGGAAGTGTCCGTTTAGGAGCAGGACAGCAGCGCACCATGCATATCAATGAAAGCGTGCTGCCCGAGCTCCTAGGCTTACATGGAGCGTGTACGAGTGCAGGAGGTGTGTCTGAGAGCAGAGCTCTCACAATAAACACGCCCCTGCAATGTAGAACAGCAGAAAGTGGGAGGAAATGAGGGATATCACTCATACATGTCCACATATCCCCACCAACAGTCCCCCATGTGTACAACAGCAACAGTACATTAAAATGAAATGAAGAAACCCATGTATTCATTTAGTTTAAAAATCTTAGTACAGCTAACCAGAGGTGCATGGGTGTACCCAACACTTAGCTACAGTTAAAGCAGCTTGAAAGGCTGAAGAGAATAACAGAGAGGATATATGCTAAAGAAGTGTGTAGTGGGCAGAGCATTTGCCTAACGAGCAGGCATTTCCAGTTTGAGTACCACTGCAGCACAGTCTAATTTACATGGCAAAGCACGTTATAACCAATAGTTTTGTTGCAAAACCCACTAAATAACACATATGTATGAATTAGAGTACTGCAGGAAATGCACATGTGAAGTATCAGTGTCATAATGAATAAGGCACTAGTAACTAGGTTTAAGCACAACTAAGCAGTAGTAAGCATATGTAAGCACTAGTAAGTGTGTTTATGTGCGTTTGTGCAGGGGTAAGCACTGCCTTCACAGATTAAGCAATGTGGGAGCTGAGTATAAGAAACTGTAAATGGAAGTTAGCAGTGCTTAGCTCTGCATAAACCCATTTACAACTGCTTTAAAGTGCCTTAATCACTCTGTATCCAATGGCCCGTGTTCTGCCCAGCAACAAAATAAACAGCCTCTGCAAGGCTCATTCCCAGGACCATGCACACCATACACAATGTGATTTACCACTAAGCCATGCCAGATATACATAAATCTGATGTTTTCAGAAACATAACATCCAGCCCAGTCATGCAACAGTACAGAGAATGTATACCAACATCTGGATGTATGTGTGTGTGTGTGTGTAAATATATTAATATCTAAACAGATACAACATATCTATATATGTAGTTTTATATATATATATATATATATATATATATATATATGTATATGGATCTAGGACTATTGAACGAAAGTTCAATAGTCCGAATCCGCAATCACCGAACACACTTTAACGAAAGTGCTTTCACCGAAAAAGCGCTTTCATTAAAGTGTGTTTAAAAAAAAAAAAAAAACATTACTTTTACATTTTTGCAGGGGGGGCAAACCCCCCTGCACTCCCCTACTTAAATATTCTAACTCTGAGGTCACACTACAGTGGGGAAAAGGGAATTATGTCCACATATACACATATACACAGCAAATGACATATATGTATGCAGATATATATCTCCGTAGGTATATACAGACATAGTTATAAATATGTAAGCAAATATATATACCTATATAGGTATATATGGCCATACATCTGTAGATAGCAATGGTAGATTAACAGAAACATATATGTCCACATGCACCATTAATGGGTTTGAGAGGCCCCAAACAATATACGTCTCGTATGAATTGGTATCCCCCCCCCACAGCCAAACAAGTCCGCCCTGCAATATACTACCAGATTTATTTTATTTTAAAATTATTTATCTTTTATGTTTCTCTTTTTTATATCTCATTCCCCTCTCCCCCACCCACTAAGCCCCCCCCCCTCACTGCACACACGCAGCCACCATCCCTTATCTGGTTACCGGCCTGTAGCAACCGCACCACCACACTTTGCCCACCCTCCACTCCTCATCCTCCCCCCCTCGGGACACATCTTGTACGTTGTCCCGACCCAAGTATCTTCGGTCTTCCACACACTGTAGTCCATGCACATATGAACACAGCCATGTTTACTTTTGTAGACATGAGGTTACCGCAAAGGATAACACTTAAATTTTTGGGTCATCCTGTATGGGACAACTTTATTCTTGGTAATAACAATAGACTTCACGAGTTACTTTGTTTACACCAATGGTTTTATTTTTAGGTAGTCAATCAGGTTCAGGAGACAAGATTGGTCCTTCAAGAGCTCAACCTGGGTGGGGTCCAGGGTTTGCCGGTTGCCAATGTTTAAGTTTATAAGTTCCATTATAATGCATTCCATGCCCTTGCAGATCAGGCTTGTCAGACTGATGGGACGGTAGTTCCCGGGATCCAAGGTGAATCCCCCCTTTTGGAGTGTGATAACTGTAGCTGTGCACCACTCAGTGGGATCAAACCCTGAGGTGGGGCTATGATTAAACATGACACTTAGGTGAGATGCAAGTGTATTTTGTAGTTCATGTAGTACACAGCCCGGGATGTTATCTGGTCCCATGGATGCTGTATTCCTAGCTGTGGAGAGTGCAGTTTCTACCTGTATAGCCGTGATTACTGGAATTGGCAATCTTTTGGTAGTGAGATGGGCCCCTTAGGGGGTGATTGGAGGGTGAATGTAGCACTAAAGCGATCTGCCCGGATATTGGCAAACTCCTTAGAATCAGTATATTTAATGCCATTCTGTAGCAGCTCAGAGCAGTTCTGGGCATTGCTGTGTAGATTCTGGACATAACTATAGAATGCCTTGTGGTTGTCTTTGGAATCTTTGGCAATTATATTTACATAACAAGCTTTGGTGGATTTTGAGGTATCTCAGCTTCTTACTGAGGCTGGTAAGGGAGCCATCTGCATTTTGGGATTATCCTCTTTTTTTCAACAGTGTCTTCCTTCTGTTTTATAGTTTATTTATGGCAGTGGAGCACCAGATTGGCTTCCTTTTTTGGAGGACAGCATCTTGATTCTATTTGGGATGGCACAATTCAGTGCTCATACAATGCCTTAGTGTAGGATTCACCAGTTGCACTGTCAGCTCCCGTCTCCATGGGTGTCATGAAGTGTGTCACGTCTGACTTGAGTAGCATGACGTTGGCTTTGGAGAGGGTTCTTATGGAGGTTTCCTTACTGGAGGGTAGAGGTGGGATGTGGATGTCAATGGTGATTACCTTATGGTCAGTGGTACAGTAGTAGTTTTGTCCTTTGAACCTTGCCTAGATAAGGCACTATGATGGTGCCAAGAGCTGTAGCCAGTAACCTGAATCCCAGAGGCAACAGGTGCAGACCATCTCTGGCAAAGCATCGTGGTTTGTCAGTCATGTCGTCCCAGGCAGACAGATACTGGATCCCCTTTGAATGACATTAGAAGCTTAGCCACTTGTTGAAGTCATTGCTGTGTATATGTATATATGTGAGTGTTTACATGTATATATATATATATATATATATATATATATATATATATATATATATATATATCCATATATGAATACAAATTTAAATTATGTTTCCCGTATGTTTTACGTGCTCTATATTTCACTCCCCTCTCCCCCACCCACTAGGCAGGCCGACCTGTAGAGGCCCATCCAACCCAGCCCCTCCTCGACCCATACATTCATTACCCACAGCTCCACCTCCCTTCCCCACTGCACACATGCAGGCACCATCCCTTCCCTGGTTACTGGCCCATAGCTACCACACCACCACACTTTGCCCACCCTCCACTCCTCCTCCCCTTGGGACTCATCTTGTATGTTGTCCCGACCCAAGTATCCTAGGTCTGCCACATGCTGTAGTCCATGCACATATGAACACAACCATGCATACCTTTGGAGACATGGTGTTACCGGAAAGAAGATCACCCAATTTTTGGGTCATCCCGCATGGGACGAATGTTTCCCTGGTAATAACAATAGACTTCACTTGTGACTTTGTTTACACTAACGGTTTTATTTGTAGGTATCACAAAGCATACGTGGCACACAAGGTTGCCCGGTATGCACACAAAACCTAATAGGAATGTCTAATTCAGGTATATGGGAAACACATGACCCTGGTATACATTCGGCACTACAGGTTCTCCTCCTGATAACTAAATTATTGTCTAATGAAGATACACTACTTTAAAGTGCCTTAATCAGTCTGTATCCAACTGCCCGTGTTCTGCCCAGCAACAAAATAAACAGCCTCTGAAAGCTCATACCCAAGACCATCATATTCAAAGTGATTTACCACTAAGCCATACCAGATATACATAAATCTGATGTTATCAGTAACATAACATCCAGCACAGTCATGCAACAGTACAGAGAATGTATACCAACATCTAGATGTATGTGTGTGTGTATAATTGTATCCATATCTAAACAGTTACTACATATTTATAGGTTCATAGGTTCATACTAGGTTATCTGCCCTAGGGCATTTATAAGCCTAGCCAGAGTGTGTTTGGCTTTTGCCACCCATTTTAAATTAATTTTGCTATGCCCTTTTGTGAGGTTAGTATACTGTGCCTCTGTCTAACAGTGACACAGAAGTGATACCCGGGGTAAACCTACGATCTCCCATCCACTCATCAAGATTCCTCTTGAAGAGAGTCAATGAGGGACTCTGCCTAACCTGGACTGGGATTTTATTCCAGAGTGAAGGGAGCCTCTGGGTTATGAATCTGTCCCTCCAGCATGTCCTATTTATTTCAGTGCTGAGGTTCAAGTCTCTCGAGTGTGTAGCACGATGGGATTTGGATTTTCTGAGGTGCAGCATGTCCATTAATTCCGGGTTGGACATGGCTTTATACGTCAGGCACAGATCGCTTCTGAGCAGGCGGTATGCCACTGAGTAGAGCTGGAGTTTCTTTAACCGGGCAGCATATGGCATCTGTTTGAGCCCTTTGATCCTCTTGGTGAGGTACTTTTGGGGTCTTTCCAGTTGCTGCAGGTGTCTGGTAAGGTACATCCCAAAAAGGGAATTGTACTCAATTATGGGCCTGATGAGGGATGAGTAAAGAGGCACGATGACCTCCCCTGATCTAGATGTGAATCCCTTCATGATTAGGTGGGCTATATAAAATGTTTTTCTAACCACTTTGGCCACATGGTTGTCAAATGAGAGATTGCTATCAACTTGGGTACCCAGGTCCCTAATTACATCTTCTGTACTTAATGGATTACCACCTATGTGGTAATTTGTGGGCACTTTGTTTTTGCCAAAGGGGATGACTATACACTTTTTGGCGTTTAGCTTGAGGCCATGACTCTGGCACCAGTTGTCTCTTTCTATGAGGCCCTTTTGGAGGATGCTTGTGTCGGCTGGAGAGTTGATTATGGCGCCCAGTTTGCAGTCATCTGCGAACTTGGTCAGCCACAGTCCTTCCGTGTTGGCCTGTACCTCCGAGAAATATATACCGAACAAGAGAGGTCCCAGGACTGAGCCTTGTGGGACGCCACTTGTAACTGGTTTGGAGTCTGACATGGCTCCAACAATTCTAACCATGTGGGTTCTGTCCTTGAGCCAGTTTGCAACCCATCTAGTGACATAGGGGTTTATATTTAAGCTGGTGAGCTTATCTATAATGCCCGAGTGGGGTATTGTATCGAATGCTTTTGCAAGGTCCAGATAGGCTCTGTGGACCACCTTCCCCTCATCAATGGCCTTGGTGACTGTTTCAAAGAAATCAACCAGGTTTAAGAGGCAGGATCTGCCCTTAACAAAGCCAAACTGGGTAGGATCCAGTGTCTGTAGGTCCCCGATATCTTTATTTATGAGGTCCACGATGATCCTTTCTATAGCTTTGCAGACCAAGCTAGTCAGGCTTATAGGGCAATAGTTTCCAGGATCCGTTGAGGCACCACCTTTGTGGAGAGGGACCACTGTTGCTCTACACCACTCTTTGGGTACATATCCTGTAGTAAGGCTGAGATTGAACAGTAGTTTTATGTTTGGGTTTAGCTCTTCTTGGAGTTCATGTAGGACGCAGCCCGGGACACTGTCTGGTCCCATTGATGCTGTTTTTTTGCTTTGGAGAGGGCAGCTCTTACCTGAGCATCTGAGATGTCAGAGGGGCAGCACTCTGCTGGGATAGATATTTGCCCTTTTGGTGGGGAGAAGTTTGCGCTGAACCTGTCAGCTAGGATGTTGGCAATGTCTGTGGGTTTGGTGTATTTTTTGTCATTTTGGACTAATTCTGAGCATATCTGGGAATTCCCACTCAGGTTCCTAACATAACTAAAGAAAGCCTTGTGATTATCCTTAGTGTCCTGTGCAGTTTTTCTCTCGAAGCTGGCCTTAGACGATTTTATGAATGCCCGTAGTTTTTTGCTAATACTGATCAGAGATTTCTTCCCTTTTTGTGATTTTGCTCTTTCATGTAGTAGCTTCCTCCTTCTATTGTATAGTTTGTTTATGGCTGGGGTCCACCAGACAGGATGTCTGCCTTTGGAGGATTGGGGTCTTGGTTTTATTTGGGATTGCATGATCCATGCATTCCTGAAGGTGTTCATAAAATGCGTTTATAAAGGATTCTGTGGTCTGGGCCATATTTTCCACAGGCCCGGGGGCTTTGAAGGATTCCACCTCAGTTTTGAGGAGTGTGAAATTTGCTTTAGAGAAGTTTTTCACTGTGGTTTTCAGGGCAGGGGGTGGAGTCGGGATGTGAATATCCAGTGAGATTAGTTTATGGTCTGATCTTACCAATGAGGGATACACTTCTGGTCTGGAGCATAGAGTCCCCATGTTGGTGATGATCAGGTCCAGTATGTTTTCTCCTCTTGTGGGAGTGGTAACAAGTTGTTCCATAGCATTTGAGTTTATAAATTCGAGGAACCTTTGGGCTAGGGTGTTGGAGCTAGAGTAATGCTCCCAGTCTATGTTTGGGTAGTTGAAGTCGCCCAATATAATGGTGTTTGGAGAGACCTTCATATTTTCCAGTGTTCTCAGGAAGGCTGAGTGGGGTTCCTGGGTTTGGGAGAGTGGTCTGTAGCAGGCTATAAGCTGGAAGGTAGTTTTACCCACTGTTAGTTGCACATGGATAGTCTCTGATGCTTCGTGCTGTGCCACCAACCTGGAGGTGTGGGTATCTTTGATGAATATTGATACTCCCCCTCCTTTTGTGGTTTGGTCCAAGTTTTGGGGCCGAAAAGCATGGTATGAGGTATAACCCGGTAGTGCTGGGGTGCTCTCAGGAGCATATAACCAGGTTTCTGTTACTGCACAGATATCGATGTTCTCCATGCTAAGGAGAGTTTCGAGTGCGTGCATCTTGAGGTTTAGACTTCTGGCATTGAGTAGCATTACTCTTACTTTATTATCCCTTGTGATACCTATGGAGGTGGGTTTGTCTTTTGAACCTTGCCTAAAAAAGGCACTATGGGGGTAGCTAGAGCCTTTGCCAATATCTGAAAGCCCAGGGGTGACAGGTGAAAGCCGTCCCTAGCGAAGCATCGTGGCTTGACGAGCATGTCATCCCAGGCTGACAGGCATTGGATCCCCTTTGAATGACACCAATACTTAAGCCAGTTGTTGAAATTGATCATCTTGTCTTCATATTGTGGCATCAGGGTAAGATGCTACTCAAGGTCAGGGTCATACCGGCCTGGGCTACATGCTCAGAGAGCTCCTCTATGTCTCTTTTCATGTAGTCCAGGGAGGTACGTCTCAGGTCATTCACACCAGCATGGACAATGACTGAGTCATATTTGTACTTGCCTTGGAGTGACCTGAGTGCTTGTGCTATGTGGTGGATCCTAGCGCCCGACAGGCAGCTCACCGTGACCTTCTCCTTGTTCAGCCTGGTGAGCAGGATGTCAGTGTGCCTGACGATAGAGTCACCTATTACAAGAGTATCAGGTGTGTTGTTTAGCCTTAAGGGCTGTGACTGTTCGGCACACTGGCTTTGTGAGCTATGTGTTGCATGTGTTTTGTTTTGGGGTAGCAGTTGCTTGGGTGTCTGCTTTGGAGGTCTCTGCTGCTTAGGCAGATTTTTATTTAGAGCCTCCGAGTATGTTTTTGTGTGTTTATGTGTTTGGTTTGCTGTAGTGGTAGGTCTATGTGAGACTGGAATTGTAGTGAGTGTGGTTTCCTGCTCCTCCTGACTGGTTTCGCCAGTACTGAGTTGAGAGAGCTTAGCCTCCAGTATGGCTATATGGTTGCATCTCTCACATGTGTTGGAATTTGTTGGGAGGAGGAGAGGGTTGTCTGTGTACATGAGGCAATTGTAACATTGCCTCAAGATTCCCAGATTCACCAGCTGGACCGGAGAGGAGATTGACAACTGACCTTTGGACATGCTAGAATAGTATTGGAAATTCCTTTATAATTGAAAAAAAGGGCTAATGGGGAACAAGGTACTCAAAGGGAGTTTGTGAGGGTGTAGTGCTTTTAATTTTTTAGTGCTGACTTAGATAATTGCTTTAGTGAGCAAGTGCCAGGTAACTTAAATGCAATGTGTTACAGGTAACTTAAATGCAAAAATGACAAACAGTAACTTTCTTTCAATTATAATATAATTTATATATATATATATATATATATATATATATATATATATATATATATATATATATATATATAGTCTGAAATATATGCATAGATATAGATATATATATGAACATATATACATGCAAATGCCGACATCTACACATATATATGACAACACCTATATGTCCACATATACACAGCAGGTTACATATATGTATGCAAATATATATCTCCGTAGGTATATACGGACATAGTTAGAAATATGTAAGCAAATACATATACCTATATAGGTATATATGGGCATACATCTATAGATAGCAATGGTAGATTAACAGAAACATCTATGTCCACATGCACCGTTAATGGGGTTGGGAGGCCCCAAACAGTATACGTCTTGTAGTAATTGGCAACCCCGCACAGCCAAACATGTCCGCCCTGCAATACATTACCAAGCTTAATGTATGTTGTTTGATCTATATAAATAATGGTTTAACTATATTGTCATTTATCTGTTATTTGCATATATTTCATTCCCCTCTCCCTCACCCACTAGGGGGACTGACCAGTACAGAGAGAGAGACAGGATCTGTTCCTGTGGGCAGTGGGCCTTACCTATTGACTGTGCAAAGCAGCACTGACTGCAAGATATAAGCCATCATAGTGTGTGTTGTGTAATGGAAAACATGTCTAGTAGTGTGGGCAGTAGCCAGTGGTGGAGTAATGGCATAATGAGGGATACGTGTGCTCCAGAGCCCACCACTTGCAGGATATTCAGGTTAATGTGTAATGTAGCATGCTGAAATGCCATAGGTGTACCTGCAATCTGTCCATGTATATACCCCCCTAATGTTAGGCTGTGTCCATATGTGGCACCAGTCTGTGGTGTAGCAAGGCAGAACACTCCAGCTGTGCAGGGAGGAGAGTCAGAGATTGTGGACCTGATGTCTGAATGTACCATATATATATATATATATATATATATATATATATATATATATACACACACACACACACATACATATACATGTATGTAGAGGTATATATATGTATATATACATGAATGTATATATAAATATATATATATATATATATATATATATATATATATATATACACACACACACACACACACACACACACACACATATATTGATATATACATACATATATGTCTACAGATATAAAGACACCTACATGTATATATAAACACAGATATACAACATAATATATATCTACACATATGTAGAGATATATATATGTCTGTGTCTACATATATACAAACACACACACACACACACATACACACACATATGTACATATATATATATATATATATATATATATATATATATATATATATATATATACGCCCCATATGTTTGCATCACAGTGCTGCATGCTATGTGGTAGGGGATATCACACATATCAATGCACACAAATATACAGCAGTAAATGTGTGCAACATGGACAGGTATGTCACTTGTGAACCCCTTTTTGGGACCACATTGTACTGGTCTGCGAAAGTGGGATTGTGAATCCGGGTAAGGATAGCAGGTATATTTGTGGAGGTGGGTTGGGTTGGTAGATAGAGAACAGAGCCTACAGGGGTGGTATATGACACATGTGGTGGGTAAACACCCTGATGCTGAGTGTTGTCTGCAATATGGAAGCCACGTGAGCCCCCATATGGAAACAATGGGACCAAGGCTTCCACCCATTGCCAGTCACAACAGCAGTTGCATGAACCTGAAGGTGCCTTGGCTGGAGGCTGAGCAGGAGTAACATGTGGGCCCTGTGAGTGTGTACTGAAGGCCTCAAGGTGCTGAAAAATATCCCCCTGGTTTGTGTGTAGCTCCCTACTCACCAAACCCTGGACCTGACCCCGGGTTACAGGATCATGTCTGTGTATGCCCCCAGGGGTGGACACCACCCCTGAGGAGGTTCCACCTGAAGGTAGTGCAGACCAGTAGTTGAGGAGGCCCCAGGGTGGGTCACACATGTGATGTGACCTGGTATAATGCCAAATGAGATTGAAGAGGTGGCTCTGCTGCCAAATATCCCCTACACATGCTACCGTGTCACTGTTATAGAACATATTTGGGTAGTAATATTCTACATAATCCCTGAACATGTCCAAAAGCATGCATAGATATTCCCAATAACACAGAATGTCAGATGTGCAGCAATCACATAGCAAGCATACCACATGCATATATGGAACCATAGTGGTCCTGACAATGCCATGCAGGTGAATAGTCTGTAACACACCAGCAATGATAGTGTCCACAAAGGGAACATAGCCACAGACACATAGTGTGTGTTACAATACATTAAATATACATCCCACTATTAGTTAAGGTGTGCCATACCTACTGAGTTGTGTGAATAGTTTGTTGTCGCAGATTTGTGGGGGGGGGCAGAAATGTGTATTACGAACTATGGTAACCTTGCTGTATGATTTGCTGAGACCTGTTTCCATCTTTATGTCTTTCAGGCTAGATGTTCATAGGGCGGCTTCCATCATATTCTGCAGAGGAAATGGAGATCATCCTCAACTACCTCAGCAATCACTATGCGTTACTGTTTGGCAGGCATGCACATGAGCAGCAGGAGTGGTCCGCGCTGTGGAATGACCTCATTTACAGGGTCAACAATGTTGGACACCATAACCGAAGTTATGAGCAGGTCCGGCATCGTTGCTCTGACCTGCTTTGCAATGCCCACAGGTGTGCTGCTGCAGCACAGGGGGGTGTCACCTTGCAACGGGGGGGGGCATGCAACCCATCCCCCCCGACATGCGTGGACCAGCTCCTCAGCAGCCTTGGGGCACCTGCCCATACCAATGTACAAGTGTCAGACAGCATTACGGAGGTGGTTGTTACCCACACACTGGCCGAGAAGCGTGCAGGTAAGACCACAGTGAACATCAGTAGACCACATTTGCATATGCATCTGAACCTGTATAGGTGGAGCATCTTTGTCTGCTTTTGGCTTTTCCCAGTTAGGGGTCATCACAGTGGATCACCTGTTTCCATTTCTTCCTGTCCCCTGCATCTTGCTCTGTCACACCTACCACCTGCATGTCCTCTCTCACCACATCCATAAACTTTACCTTAGGCCTTTATCTTCTCCTCTTACCTGGCAGCTTCATCCTTAGCATCCTATTCCCAATATACCTAGCATCCCTTTTCAGCACATGTCCAAGCCAATGCAATTTCACCTCTCTGGCTTTGTCTCTAAACTGTCCAACCTGCGCTGACTGTCTACTATACTTATTCCTAATCCTGTCTCTCCTTGTCACACCCAGTTCAATTCTTAACATCTTTAACTCTGCCACATACAGCTCTGAGTCCTGCCTGTTTGTCAATGCTACTGTCCCCAACACATATAACATAGCTGGTCTCACTACCCTCTTGTAGACCTTCCCTTTCACTCTTACTGGTACTCATCTGTCACTAATCACTCCTGACACTCGTCTCCACCCACTTCACCCTGCCTGTACTCTCTTCTTCACCTCTCTACCACACTTGCCATTACTCTGAACTGTTGATCCCAAGTATATGAACTGATCCACCTTTGCCAACTCTACTTCCTGCATCCTCACCATTCCTCTATCCTCCCTCTCATTCACATACATATATGCTGTCACAGTCCAGCTGACCTTCATTCCTCTCCTCTCTAGAGCATATCGCCATCTCTCCAGAGACTCCCCAACCTGTTCCCTACTCTCACTACATATCACAATGTCATCTGCAAACATCATAGTCCACAGGGACTCCTGTCTGATCTCGGCTGTTAACCTGTCCATCACCACTGCAAATAAGAAAGGGCTTAGAGCTGATCCTTGATGTAATCCCACCTCCACCTTAAATGCATTTGTCACTCCCACTGCAGATCTCACTGCTGTCACACTACCCTTATACATATGCTGTACCACTCTTACATACTGCTCTGCCACTCCCGACTTCCTCACACAATACCACAATTCCTCACTAGGCGCCCTGTCATATGCTTTCTCTAAGTACAGAAAGAAACAATGCAACTCCATCTGACCTTCCCTGTACGTCTACATCAACAGTCTCAGAGCAAACATCACATCTGTAGTACTCTTTCTTGGAATGAAACCATACTGCTGACCACTAATAATCACCTCCCTTCTTAAACCAGCTTCCACTACTCTTTCCAATAATTTCATTCTGTGACTGATATATATTACCCCTCTGTAGTTACTACAGCTCTGCACATCACCCTTATTCATGTAATCCAGTACCAAAACACCTTCCCTCAACTCCTCAGGCATCCTCTCACATTCCAAGATTCCATCCAACAATCTGGTTAATCCTGTCACTGCTATTTCCTCTAAACACCAAGCTTCCACGGGTTTGGCATCTGGACCAACAACCTTTCCATTCTTCATCCTCTTCATAGCTATCTGTACCTCTGCCTTGTAGAGCATGCATATTTGATATGTCACAGCTATTGTTTGTTGATGCATAGTAGTAAGAAACAGATGTGCATAAGTGCTAGTATTGTGGACTTGTACTGTTGATGTACTGTAAAGCTGCACCCACCCTGTAGCAATGCCACAGCTGTGGCCACTAACATTGCATCTCTCACACTCTTATGCAGGTCCCTCCGGTATACCACCATGGCAGCAGCCTATAGCTGGTGAGTATGGTTTATGTTGATGGTTGCCAATACACCGGGCATGTACTGGCTATGGTATTGTTGCTATTACATACACTGCATCACCGTGGTGACCATGATGGGGTATTGGAAAAGTCTGTCAAATGCCTGCGGGATAAGTAACATCCTGTTGTTGTGAAATTTGTCCACAGGGATTAACATAATGGTGGCACACACAGACTATAGTAGGGACACATGTGAAACATCACCCTTGTACAGTGCACCAACAGTTTATATAACAGTGTTACAATGGCAACTGTTACAGATGTACCCTATGGCATAATGTATTAGTGTGGTCCACATTATTAGCTGGGACTTGGTTGTAACATGTGCTGTTCAGTGTATGGGACACTGTAAACTGACACACATGTGTGGCCCATACTTTTAAAGCATCTGCAAAAAGCCTGAATGTGGGGAGGGGGTGTCAGCATGACACACCAGTGCACTGCAGCAGGGAGCCATAAGGATGGTAAGAATGGCTGTATCTGCACACAGACTGGGTCAGTAACTGTGGCAGACATAACACTACACCCACAGAAATAGAGACGGCAGTGTGTGAACACCAAGGGGTGTGCATATGAGTAGACCTTGCAGTCATGCAGAGTTGGGTAACGTGTAGGGCAGACTGACCATACACAAGCAAATGCAGATGAGCCATGCTAGTATACCCCTGACAGGAATAGTGACTACTGTAGTACACACAACAATGGGGGCAACAAAATGTCATGATAATCATGTGCACACATAGGCACACACACGACTGTATGCAGTGGGGTTAGCATCCACACACCTAACACCTTTAGTAGACACTGCATGTGGATGTACAGGACATATGGAACATATCAGGCTCATGTACTGTTAATATATGTAGCGATGTTGTCCCATGGCAGATCAAGGAATGGTGCATCACATCAATAAGAGTGTGTAGACTCCCCATAGCCGTGGTATGATCTGGCAGTTGCCAGTGTAATACTATTGTATTGTTCATACATGGTCTGCTAATGCTGAGAGCTATAAACCACACATCAAACATTCACAATTGACACCTGACCACACATCATCCCAGGTATGTTTTGCTGGAAAACATGTTGTCTGTGAGCATTACAGCTGACATAACTGACACAGTACTACACATTCAGCAATAGGATGTACACCTGTGAGTTGTGGTGCACAGTACATGACAGGGTGCATAACAGGTGCACAGCAAAACTGTGTACATGGGTGCAGTGTTCCCCAGGGGAAGGGGTATCACCTACTAACACAGGCCATGCCTCACACACATGTATACTGTTGCTAGCATGGACTGACTATAGCTGCACTGCATGCTGTTGTGTACCATATGTTATGCATGTTGACAGATGGGTAATGGGAGGACTATGTGTACTATCATTGTACAACCTCACCTGTATGTATGTGTGTGTGTGTGTGTGTGTGTGTGTGTGTGTGTGTGTGTGTGTGTGTGTGTGTGTGTGTGTGTGTGTGTGAGTGTGTGTGTCTCTGTGTGGGTGGGTGTTCATGTCGTGTGTAGGCTCAATGTTTGTGTAGAGGAGGGAAGATGCTCCATGTAGGATGTGTGTGTGCATGTGTGTGTGGTTGTGTGGGTGTCCATGCATGCACATGTGTGACTGTGCAGTTTATGATATGGCAGTATTTCCCTTTCTGATAGTGCAGTACATGGACTGACACAAGACAACATGAATACTTGTCTGATATGTAATCACAGGACAGCTGATGGTCTAATAAGGTCTGTAGCATGGAACATGCATTGGAAGGGAAAGTAGATACCTGGTATATCCTCAATATCGCAAACAGCAGGGAGGTGAATGACAACCCATTTAGGCAGCACTACAGATGCATTGAGGAATTACTAGACAACAGCAGGGAGTGTATACATATCACAGTTGTCACATGATTGGTTGATTGAGAAGCATGTCAGGCATGTACTGAGCAATCCTTACACATGACACTACAGTGTGGGACATTATGGAGGGAACGTATCAGCCCCTCACATATAGGGACCAAGCTCACAAAGTCCCAACATACATGGGGTGAACACTGAATGACAGCAGTAAGGCCATGTAAACAGTACTACACTCAGGTCATGGAGTTAATGGAGTAACAGGTCTTGTGTTGTGGTTACTTTTGTAGGCATTTAGAGGAATAAGATGTTAATGAGTGCCATTAATGAGTGTATGTCACCAGGCGTGATGCATGATGGGCAACTTAAGGGAATACATGTGGGGCTGTCTGTAGCATCACAGATAGGTAGGTATTAAGGTGGAGTATGTGTGTGTGTATGTATTGTTATGTAATGCTGGACAGGTCTTAAAGTGCATTTCTTTTTATCCCTCACAGGTTGAGAGGTGGGTCAGGGTCCCTCCTGCAGGCAACCTGATGTTGGTGTGCACACAGACACTGATAATGATGAGACCATGATTGAGGCACAGATGGGTTTATCAGGGGTCAACACAGCACCAACATTTGACATCCCCCTCTTAGCCACCCCACCCCCACACACAGTTGCAGTGCTTATACATAACCCATCACTAGTGGCCATAGCTGAGGGACTGTTGGCAGTTAGTGGCAGTGCACAGGGTAGTGTGGTGACCATGCCAGCTGTGTCTGTCCACAGTATGCATAGCCAGATGTCCATCAGGCCATCACATAGGCAGATGCACCAGGGTGCTCATGGTAGGGCTGCTGGTCATCCTGCTCCTGGCAGAGGCACCACAACTGGTACCACCAAGTGCATGTTTCAGGCTGTCATGGAGGCACAGGCATGTATAGAAATGTACAACAGACAGGGCCTGAGGCTGCAGAGGTCTGCCTACTCATCTTTGACAACATCCGTGAACTTGCTGCTGCCTTCTGTGAACAGAATGAGATCATGGATAGACGGTGGGTGAGATGGTGGGCCTCCTCGACCATGTAATGTCTGTGCTTGAAAACCTGGTGAGAGTGGTGCAACAGCCGTGTGGATGTAGGCCAGAAACAACAACATCTGGCAGTCAAAGTGGACATGCTAGGATGCCAAGCCACTCCCATCCTGGAAGTAGTAGCCCCAGCACATCACTGGGGGTGCTGTCCACACCACAGCAGTCTCCATGCATGTGGCCCTGGCCAGTCCCAGGCGGGACATGGTTTCAGCGGACACCTGTCATCATCAGGGGAGAGCAGCACCTCAAGGCCTGTACCTGCACATGCCCGTGGAACCCCTGGCAGGCACAGTCAGTATGTCCATGGCCAGAGGCGGTGAACTGCACACCATGCCAGGTATGGTCTTCAGTTGTCCAAAAACACCTGTATGGACAGCCACATGGCAAAACTGTGTGCATGCATACCCACACACTATACAAACACATGTAGGGCACCCCATACTGACATGCACCACATCACCATGCCCTGTTCAAATAAACCCCTCACCCACACACATGGTGTCAAATGTATGGACCACCCTCAGCCTCTGGCAAACCAGCAACACATCCTGTGCATATGATGATGCATGTGCCACATCCCTGCCATCCATAACATCAATGCAGGGACAGGCTAATATGGTTCTGATGCACATGGTGACTGTAATACAGTGCAGCAATGTACTGCAGTGTAACATGTTGCCAGGAGTAATGTGTAACATGTTGCCAGGAGTAATGTGTAATACATACATGTCAGGTGGTGTAGCCATCCAGCTATGATGCATGTCAGCTGTTAGTAAATCTGAGTGATTGTGATCTCCATAATGTTATCCATTTGTGTTGTAGGTGTACATGTGTCAGCAGGAGGATGGTCTGCAGTCATATTCCACAAGGGTTATGGCATTGTGGTGACACCATGGCTGTGACTTATCCAGAGTACAGTTGCACACATGTAACAGGATTGTCTAAAAGTTATTGCCTGTGCCACATAGACAGGTGACCCACTGGGACATGTATAATCTGCTACCATATGTAGACCCATCCACATACATGCACACTCTTACATGGCAACACTGTGACTAGTCCCCTACCTAGGTATGTAGTGCTACTGAACTGTGTGGCTTTCATTGCACACACCACACAACATTTAGGGTGAGGTGTACACCAGGTTACATGTTACATGCAGAACATCCACAGACATGTACAGTATGTTAATGGTGGACGTAATGGTCGTATATGGATAATACATAGTGTGACATACCATCATGCACACATTGACAGACACATAACAGGCAGACATACATCCAAGAGACCTGTGCCTATTGGTGCTAACTGACTAGTCCTTGTGTCCATTGTGTCACAGGTAGGCTGCACACACCACATGTGTAACTGGGCTGTATTGTGGTTTCAGTTACCTGTATGGTTGATGGTGACAGTGGTCACCATAAAGTGGTACATGAGGCATATACTGGGTGTACCATGATGTATTGGCAGTATACACAGCACCCACATACCTCAGTGGTTATTGTATGCACTGGAACCCATGATGACACTCTGACATACCGACTATCACACATTGCCCATGACTGCAATACAACCCATTGTATATCACAACACTGGTACTACAGGGATATGCATCTAATACACATGCCACAGGCATAGTAGTGTGTTGCATTGCCATGCCTCACCTATGGGGGGGTGACAACACTATCTGTACTACTGTGTGGCAATGTGTAGTGTAATAGGAGTATGTGGCCTCAGAATGGTGTACTCTATAGATATGCAGACATGCACACATACACTTGCCAGACCTCAATGGGTTTTGCATTGCTATCGACCCATTTGTACAACAGTGTTGTGCTGGTAATGCATGGCTCATGTAGCCATTAGGGTGAGGAGTGTAACAGGGTACATGTCATCTCCAACACAGCAGCAACAACATCTGACTATGGCAATGGCTGTTGAGGTTGTTGTGAAGGCCATCATGGAGTTCCGACCTACAGGTGTACTAACACACAGACACTGCTATCCTCAGTAATGCACACGTACACATGTGTCAGTACTGTGGTGCATTGCTGTAGGTGGTCATAGCTGTGTCCATGGCTATTGTACATGGGGAGATGGGTTATGTAGGGGTTGTGTGTACATTGGTATCATGCTACCTGCCATGTTCCAGCAGGCAATCTATAGACAGACACCACTTTGGTGACCGTCAGGGTGAGAGTGATATGCATTAGCCAATCCTCGGGGTGCCTTCTGCACATGGCCACTGAGGTGATCCAGTTGAAATGTATGCAACATGTATTACAAGACATGCTTAGTGCCTGTGTTGGAGACTTGTACCCAAGCATGTTCTGTTGACTGTGGTAGTGTAGTGTAAGTACCCGTAGGTATCCATACAGGTTGTTGTCTCCTATATGTGCCAGTTAGTACACAGCTGGGTAGACATGTCAATCCAGCATAGGTTGTCTGTATGTATCCCAGCTAGATACCTGCCATCTACACATCTGTAGAGGGATTCACAGACATCTGCTTGGCATGTAGCTATGCAGTAGGATGAATGTGTACACAGATGGATGTTTGAAAATATGTATGCCAGTACTAAATGTTGTATGCCCTCACTAACATGTTCTGTACAGACAGTACTCTACAGTGGCATTCCACATGTCTGATCATTATCCAGTAGGGGATATACACGGTGACACAGCCCACACATCAGGAACACGACACTGAGGCCTCAGAGTCCAGCTATGCCTGCAGGTGTGCTTGTTGTCAGTAGTACTTTTAGCACTCTACCCTTGCCTGGGACAGCACTGTCAAAAGTAGTACCACCATGTTACACTAAATGCCAGTGTGACAGCATGTACCCTGGATTACTACCTCTGCATGTAACACATTCATATGAATAACAGTGCTGTGCAGGTCTCATATACTCGTGTGTCCTAGACATGGCACTCACACTCCTTGCTACTGTAATGACAGCACATAGATGCATGTATTGTACATGGCATTACATATACTTATTATAGATGTCAATACCTAGGGTTTGACATGGTCTTGTATGTTAAGCAGAGATCGTCTCTGAGTATACGATATGCCACAGAATATAGCTGGAAGTTTATGAGATGGTCAGCATAGGGCATGTGCTTTAGGCCTATGGTACTTTTAGTGATGTATTTCTGTAGCCTTTGCAGCTGTTGCAGATGTCATGTGAGGTACATACCAAATGGGGCGTTGTACTCTATAATGTCTGTAACGAAGGATGAGTACAGTGGGACAACTACCTCCGTTTTCCTGGACGAAAAGCCATTAGTGATGAGGTGTACCACATAGAAGGATCACCTCACTGTTGTGGCAATGTGGTTATTGAGTGTGACACCACTGTCTACCTGTGTCCCTTAGTCTGTCATCACACCTTTGGTGTTTAGTGTACTGCCATCTATGTGGTAATTCATGGGTACATGGTATTTCCCAAAGGGGATAACCACACATTTCTGGCCATTAAACTTGAGCCCATGGCTCTGGCAACAAGCATCTGTTTCTGTAATGCCCTTTAGTAGAATACCCACATAATTTGGGGTTTCAGCAGTGGCTCCCGGTTTGCAGTCATCTGTGAACTTTGTTAGACAGGTTCCCATAGTGTTTGCATGTACTTCAGAGAAGTAGATACCAAACATGAGCGGCCCCAGGATTGAACCCTGAGGTACTCCACATGTCACTTGTTTGTAGCTAGTATTGGAGTCAGCTACTTTTACAGTGTGTGTTCTGTCAGTAAGCCAGTTGGCAACCCAACGTTTGATGTGGAAATGTGTGGCCATACATCTGCAGATAGCAATGGTAGAGTAACAAAAACAAATATGTCCACATGCACCGTTAATGGGTTGAGAGGCCCCAAACAATATACATCTTGTACGAATAGACATACCCCCCAACCAAACACGTCCGCCCTGCAATACACTACCAAGTGTTGCAGATCCCATAACCAGGACCTGACATGACATGGGCATAAGATGTTAACAGTACTACATCCCACCTGTATGATGTCAGGCTGCTATTGGTAACATATCATGCAGTACAGTCTGGCTTTCATGGGAAATGTAAAATATGGAAGTTATCAACATCCCCAGGATACATATATGCAGATACAGATATACATATATTTATATTTACACATATACAGATATACATGTGACTACACATTCACACACAGAGATATGTACAGTAAGATACATATGTAGGAGGTGCATAAAATATGGAACAGCCACTATGCCTACAGTTCACACCTGAACAACTGGATACTGTATGGGCCACCCATACAAATGACAATCATTGCTTGCAACATATACCCACAGAGAGGTCATAGGAAAAAACACTACGCACAGGTTTGCAGGAATGGAAAACGTTTATTTGTGTACTATTACAGTTCTATATACTATTGCTATTGTAATTGGGATTGTCTTCACAGACATGGAGTGTTTGGGGGGGGGGTCACATCTGCTTTTCACATGTATGCCATTGGCTACAGACAGACATCCTAAGGACATCATAGTAAAGTACCGCTGCTAGCACGTACTGCCCCTGTCGACTGCAACAGAGATATTGGCCAGTATGTGTGGACAGTCTGACACACTCTGTAGAGTCTAGAGGTATACACAAACCCCTTAGTGCAAAATATGTGTACCATGCCTGACAACATGGATGTTAACAGCCATGTAGATGGGTATAACACATAACAACTGGTATACATATGCCACCATAGGTTATGCATTCACACACACCTGTCTGGCCTGACATGTAATACCCACTGTTACAGGGGTGCCATGGCCACATACTACCCACTAGGTATTGACATACATCTGTACAGCATCCCACTGCTCTGTCTGACATACATGACTGTTAAGGGAGGCCTGGCAGCAGTACATCCGGCAAGTATATGCACATGACATCTCACTGGGTAAGTACACTAAGCTCCATACTAGTAATGCACAGAACAAACCAATAACAAATATGGACCAGTATATGGGCTCCAAGAAGCAACCAGAACAACACAAGCCACACGAGTTTACCTAGGTTTCGTCTTTAATCCGACTTCATCAGAACACTTATTAAGTATAATAACATTCCTTATATACTCCTTAAAAATGACATCATCACCAGTCCATTAAAAAGGTTAACACCCCTCGGTAGAAATTGAAATTTAAAAAGACAGCATACAGCAGAAGGAACGTAACCAAATACTGTTACACACAATGTTATATCCAAGTTGCAGTAGGATATAGTTACAAACACCATTTTATTACCACTGAACAATTAAAAAATATATATATAAAAAACATATGTATAAAAACCAGGTATAATATTACCCCAATATACTTTTTAACTTCAAAATAGGCATTATAGTAATACAGTCGTTGATTCCAGGAGCTTCCTGTGCATTGGTTAGCAGCTGCCATCTCATCTCAGCTATGTCTAAATGTACATCTAATTTCCTACCCAATTTATCCATCGTTATCTGTTGTAAGACACTGAACATAAATCTATGCCCACTATTATTATCAATGTGTCTATACAATGCATTGGTCTTCTTGCCAAGTCTTATGTCTGACTGATGTTCAATAATACGATCCCTCAATGCCCTGCAGGTCTTTCCTATATAGAAAGCAGGACATTGTGTACATGTGGCCACATAAATCACATTTATGGAGTAACAATCAAAGTGGGCTTCTACTTTGACATTTATTCCAGCCAATGTAAATCGAGCCCCCGTAACTTTGATTAGGTGACATACACTACATCTACCACATCTATAATTACCTTTATTCCTGCCAGTAAGTGCTTGTGTACTATCACCTTTCTCCAGTAGTTGCTTAAGGGAAACTCCTTTCCTATATACACACTTAGGTGCTCCCCCTAGCTTATGACTAACTGCATGATCTATTCTAAGCAATTTCCAATTGTTGACAATAATGTCAACAATGAAGGGGGCATCAAATGAAAAAGTGGTTATAAAGTATAGTGTTGGCTCACTCTCAGATGGTTTGTCATTTACATCATTGCCAAGACCAATTTCTCGCCTGGTTACTGTAGAAGGCCCACCATTATTTTGTACAGATCCCTGCTTGTTACTTAAAAGGGCCCAATAAATACCACTAGCCCTTTTTATTTTGACTTCATTAGCTACACTATCACATAATACTAAAGGATATCCTCTCCTTATGAACATAGATTTAATTAATTCAAGTTCCTTGATAAAATCATCCTCCAAAGTTGTCATTCTCGCAGCCCTGACCATCTGCCCTTTAACTATTGCCTTTTTCTGATGGTCAGGGTGATTGCTTGTATAACTCAAGTATGAGTTGGAGAACGTACTTTTTCTATGTATAGTTGATACCAAGGTTGAATCAATTGGATTCAAAGCCAAGTGTACATCCAAATAATCAATTTCTGTCCAACTCATATTATAAGTGAATTTAAGGAAACCTACCGATCCATTAATAAATTCAATCAGTTCCATAAAATTATCACTCCCACCTTCCCACAAAATGAACAAATCATCCAGGAAGCGGGTGTAGAAAGTTATATTAGCCATGAATCTACTTGTGAAAAGAAATTCCTGCTCCCAAAACGCCATTACATAATTGGCGTATGCGGGGGCACACGCTGCCCCCATCGCTACACCAGTTTTTTGCTTATAATAGACCCCATCAAAATAAATAAAATTGTTGGATAAGACTGTTTCCATTAACACCACCATCAAATTTATTCTGTCTTGATCAAATAGTCCAGTCTTTAATAGTTGCTTCTCCAACCATTCTAATCCTATTTCTGTAGGGATCACAGAAAACAAATTTATTACATCTATAGTTACCATAATGGTGCCTTTCTTGAGTTTGACACCGTTTAATCTTTCCAAAAAGGACCAGGAATCCTTAGTAATATAACTAAATACTTTTAAGCCTTTTTGTAATTCGGAATCAAGGAATTTACTTATAAAATAAGTTTTACTACATTTACCATCGATTATTGGTCTAAATGACAGATTGTTCAATCCCTTATGAATCTTTGGTACCCCAAATATCCGACTCACAACCGGATAATCATTAACCAGGTACCTGAACTCTTCCTCATTGATGTGCCCCTGCCATAGGAGATCCTCGATGTTCAAAGTGACTTTCCTGAAAGCCACATTTAACTCATTGAGACTAACTTCTTCATATGTATCCGTAGCTAACATCCACTTAATGCTGTTAATATAATCCATCCTATCAATCATCACCAATCCATTACCTTTATCAGGCTTCATTATTCTTATTAAAGGATCATTAATTAAACTATCCAATAGATCGTGCTCGTTGGCAGTCAAATTATCATTTAGGTTAAATATTTTTCTAGATTTAGAATTTGCTGCCAGCCTATAATGTTCCCTAATGTCCCATTCGCAAATTTTCTCATATGTATTGGTTACACTGTTAGCTGGGGGCATATATCTGCTTGGCTTTTTCAAAGGCAAGCCACCCTGATTATACCCTACCTTTTCAAACAATAATCTTAAATTCATCTTTCTTACCAACATTTTTAAATCAATCAAAGTATTAATTAGACTCCCCCGAGCTAATGGGACAAATGTTAGGCCCTTAGCCAGTAAATCAGCATGCTGCTCACCAATAGTTTTAGTGGAGTAATTATATATTTTAAAGTCCTTATTGATGTTAAATATAATGTCAGGGTTGCTAGGTCCATTATACATCCTTAAACATTTGTCCCATTAGCTCGGGGGAGTCTAATTAATACTTTGATTGATTTAAAAATGTTGGTAAGAAAGATGAATTTAAGATTATTGTTTGAAAAGGTAGGGTATAATCAGGGTGGCTTGCCTTTGAAAAAGCCAAGCAGATATATGCCCCCAGCTAACAGTGTAACCAATACATATGAGAAAATTTGCGAATGGGACATTAGGGAACATTATAGGCTGGCAGCAAATTCTAAATCTAGAAAAATATTTAACCTAAATGATAATTTGACTGCCAACGAGCACGATCTATTGGATAGTTTAATTAATGATCCTTTAATAAGAATAATGAAGCCTGATAAAGGTAATGGATTGGTGATGATTGATAGGATGGATTATATTAACAGCATTAAGTGGATGTTAGCTACGGATACATATGAAGAAGTTAGTCTCAATGAGTTAAATGTGGCTTTCAGGAAAGTCACTTTGAACATCAAGGATCTCCTATGGCAGGGCACATCAATGAGGAAGAGTTCAGGTACCTGGTTAATGATTATCCGTTGTGAGTCGGATATTTGGGGTACCAAAGATTCATAAGGGATTGAACAATCTGTCATTTAGACCAATAATCGATGGTAAATGTAGTAAAACTTATTTTATAAGTAAATTCCTTGATTCCGAATTACAAAAGGCTTAAAAGTATTTAGTTATATTACTAAGGATTCCTGGTCCTTTTTGGAAAGATTAAACGGTGTCAAACTCAAGAAAGGCACCATTATGGTAACTATAGATGTAATAAATTTGTTTTCTGTGATCCCTACAGAAATAGGATTAGAATGGTTGGAGAAGCAACTATTAAAGACTGGACTATTTGATCAAGACAGAATAAATTTGATGGTGGTGTTAATGGAAACAGTCTTATCCAACAATTTTATTTATTTTGATGGGTCTATTATAAGCAAAAACTGGTGTAGCGATGGGGTAAGCGTTCTCAAGATACGCCAATTATGTAATGGCTTTGGGAGCAGGAATTTCTTCACAAGTAGATTCATGGCTAATATAACTTTCTACACCGCTTCCTGGATGATTTGTTCATTTTGTGGGAAGGTGGAGTGATAATTTTATGGAACTGATTGAATTTATTAATGGATCGGTAGGTTTCCTTAAATTCACTTATAATATGAGTTGGACAGAAATTGATTATTTGGATGTACACTTGGCTTTGAATCCAATTGATTCAACCTTGGTATCAACTATACATAGAAAAAGTACGTTCTCCAACTCATACTTGAGTTATACAAGCAATCACCCTGACCATCAGAAAAAGGCAATAGTTAAAGGGCAGATGGTCAGGGCTGCGAGAATGACAACTTTGGAGGATGATTTTATCAAGGAACTTGAATTAATTAAATCTATGTTCATAAGGAGAGGATATCCTTTAGTATTATGTGATAGTGTAGCTAATGAAGTCAAAATAAAAAGGGCTAGTGGTATTTATTGGGCCCTTTTAAGTAACAAGCAGGGATCTGTACAAAATAATGGTGGGCCTTCTACAGTAACCAGGCGAGAAATTAGTCTTGGCAATGATGTAAATGACAAACCATCTGAGAGTGAGCCAACACTATACTTTATAACCACTTTTTCATTTGATACCCCCTTCATTGTTGACATTATTGTCAACAATTGGAAATTGCTTAGAATAGATCATGCAGTTAGTCATAAGCTAGGGGGAGCACCTAAGTGTGTATATAGGAAAGGAGTTTCCCTTAAGCAACTACTGGAGAAAGGTGATAGTACACAAGCACTTACTGGCAGGAATAAAGGTAATTATAGATGTGGTAGATGTAGTGTATGTCACCTAATCAAAGTTACGGGGGCTCAATTTACATTGGCTGGAATAAATGTCAAAGTAGAAGCCCACTTTGATTGTTACTCCATAAATGTGATTTATGTGGCCACATGTACACAATGTCCTGCTTTCTATATAGGAAAGACCTGCAGGGCATTGAGGGATCGATATTGAACATCAGTCAGACATAAGACTTGGCAAGAAGACCAATGCATTGTATAGACACATTGATAATAATAGTGGGCATAGATTTATGTTCAGTGTCTTACAACAGATAACGATGGATAAATTGGGTAGGAAATTAGATGTACATTTAGACATAGCTGAGATGAGATGGCAGCTGCTAACCAATGCACAGGAAGCTCCTGGAATCAACGACTGTATTACTATAATGCCTATTTTGAAGTTAAAAAGTATATTGGGGTAATATTATACCTGGTTTTTATACATATGTTTTTTATATATATATTTTTTAATTGTTCAGTGGTAATAAAATGGTGTTTGTAACTATATCCTACTGCAACTTGGATATAACATTGTGTGTAACAGTATTTGGTTACGTTCCTTCTGCTGTATGCTGTCTTTTTAAATTTCAATTTCTACCGAGGGGTGTTAACCTTTTTAATGGACTGGTGATGATGTCATTTTTAAGGAGTATATAAGGAATGTTATTATACTTAATAAGTGTTCTGATGAAGTCGGATTAAAGACGAAACCTAGGTAAACTCGTGTGGCTTGTGTTGTTCTGGTTGCTTCTTGGAGCCCATATACTGGTCCATATTTGTTATTGGTAAGTACACTAAGCTGCTAGGCATCTTACAATACACTGTGCAGGCTACAGGCAGACTGGCTCAACACTGGCCTAAATTTCCTATGGGGGGATGCGCATGTACCTGCATATATAGCAGGCTGTACAGGCATGTCACAGCACAGGGTAAGATACACTTGGGTGAAAGTGCATAACCACAACCAATGAGAACAGAGCCACAGCCACATGTGGCAAGCTAGCATAATATTACAGTATATGGACTACCTGTTCAACACCATCCTCATATGTGCCACTCACACACTAACCCTACATATACTGGGCCGCTACACAGTTTGGTCTGATGGCTGACCGTGGTATGGGACATGTGTGTGTATGGCCCTACAAACATGTAAGCCAATATGGTAACATACAGTGGAGCAGCATGTAACATCAGATAGGATGGGACCTAGGACAATTACAACTACCACATTCTGTACACAGGCCAAGGTACATATTAACAATACACACACTGTCAACATTTACCATAAGTACACAGACCTCAGTACTGTACAAACAGCCACAGTATGTCCAGGTTATGTCATCAAATATAACCCCCACTGTACATAACATGTGTAGAAGTCTGATATCTCACTGGCTTCTTATCAGATATGATGACACTAATTATGGTGTACAGCACATATGCACCTCTTCATGCATGACATATGTGCAAAGGTTGGCAGAGTTGGGGCTGGAAGCACATACACAGGACCAATATTGATATGTTGCTGTGATAACCTCATACATTTACTGTTGTAACAGGGTTTGTTGCAACATATGTCCTATGAAGGATATGAAGTAAGTAACTGTCACGGCTTTCACCATCTACAGACTGAAATCCTCACACTACCTTCTGAAGTCCACAGATATATGCTCTGTGGGTAACACATGAAACCAAAGGCACAACACACTGCCCAGTCTGCAGATGACCCTGCAGATGGGGATTCCTCATAAACATAGAACTGACATGGCATGTATTGAGACATATAGGACAGCCATATCCACACACACACACACACACACACACACACACACACACACACACACACACACACACACACACACACACACACACACACACACACAGTGTTAAACTAACAGTACTCCAAATGCAGTATAGCAACACTTACAGTCTGTAGTCAGGTCAGGCACATCCCCCCTCCTGTGTGTTGCCCTGTTTCCACAGTGTATGTTGTTAGAGGTAAATCCCCAATCCATCTGAGATGCTGTTTGCCAACCAACAGATCTAGTTCCTATTCACAGTGAATAAAAAGGGACAGTACCAACATGATGTTCCTATATTGGAGTGTGTTTCCATGCTATTGGCTATAGGAATGTTACCACAGCTGTTCCACATGCAATCAGATAGGGGAGGGCTGCAGTTCGTGCAGAGGCCATCAGCTGATCATGAGCATCACTTAAAATACACATGCTGCTGCATAAGCAAAGCAGGTGTAGGTCTCCACATCCACCAGAGAGGGAGTGGGAGAGGCAGAAAGAGGCTAAGACAAATCAGGGAGGGGTGGGAGAGTAAAACCTAAGCATGTTTATGTTACACACCTACCAGCACATAGTATCAAACCCCCGACAACTATGTAGTGCTATCATAGTTCTATGCAGTTATTGGATGCGCCACATGGGTTACCTGTTGTGGAGCCCTCAGAACATATATGTGATGGTGAGTGACATCTGCAACAGGGATATGGTAGCTATACGATAGGTGACTTACACGTGCCTGTCCACATGAACAGGTGCCACCATCAACACAGCCACACTCTTACAGGGACACACACAAATTGACACACTTGGCCGGGCCAGGATTAAAACTCATCAGTAGTGGGATTGCCACAACACATCACTGTGCAGGTATCACATGCACCACATGGGTCATATGGAGGTTGTATGGGCAAAGGGTATGGGGAGGTGTCTGACATCAGACAGCATGCGTCAGTATGCCACTGGGGGTTGTAGTGAGTGTGGATGTGATCATACACATAATACAACACACATGCAAACACACAGGGTGCCAGTACTGGCATGCATGAGTGCATTTCTGCACTGGTATGTGGTGGTTGACTGTGGCAGACGGCTATACAAGGCTAGGTGATGGGTATACATTGGCATCAGGCCACATGACAATGGTTTGCATTGTGGCTCAGGCCTGTGGTTTCTGCATTTACCCATACAGGTGGGTATTGTATCCACCATCCAGTCACCTGGGTGGCTATTGTGTGTGGCCAATGCTGTGCATCACCTGTCATGTATGTGTATCTAGTCCATGACATGGACGGTGTCTGGGATGTGCACACCTCCCACATGCATGTACAGTGACATGTGGCATTGTACCTGGGGTGTCGGGCCCATGTGTACACAGATTATCATCAGATGTGCCACTTGTGGCCACCTGTGGCAGGAAATTGTAATGGACAGCAGGTTAACCCTGCACCTACATTGATAGCATGCTACCAGCATTCCCTGGCATCGGTGGCATCTGTCCATACAGGGCATGTTTTCAGGCATGGTATGTCCTTTGTGGGTCATATGTGATGGCACCACAGGTTTTGCAGGTGTCCAGTGGGGAACATGGGGAAGGTGCATTGTCTGCATGTAGGTGCCTATTGGACAGATGGACAGGGTGCCATGCCCTCTGTAGGCCACTGCAATCACTCCATAGTTACTATCAGTCGCCAATGCCTCAGCATGTGTGTGTGTGTATGTGACATGGGTTGAGAGTATGCTGTGGGTAATACTGGGGTTGCTAACTGTGATTGTCTGGCCGTGATGTCATGTGTATGGTTATGGAATTGCACCCCAGCCTCTCGGCTATTTCACATCTGGTTCCCTGTACAGTGGGCATTGTGATATAGGGCCACCATAAAAGACATTTGCAAAACCCACCCCACATTGGGCCCAGGTGACACACACACTTGAACCCCTACCTACCTAGTTTAGTACATTATAGCACTACACAGTTATAGTATGCGCCACTGAGATTACTGGAGTCCTCCTTCCCCAAAGGTGTATTTCACATTGGATGACATCAGCAGAACTGCCAACGTTGGCCATTGGCTATATACTGAGTGTGACTAGCCTAAAATGCATTGCTCCCCACACAGACAGTAGAACACACACAACCGACACACGTGGGTATAGACCCCCTAACAGAGGTCTATATCACACTACAGCAGTATGCAGTTACAGGACATGCTATGGAGATTACTGAGCTGGAGCTTCCCAGAGGTTTATTTGTAGGTGGATGACATCAGCAGCCTTGCCAAAGATGAGCATTCGAATTGTAGGGGGTGTGACTACCCTAAAAATCATTGCTCTCAACACAGACAAACACATAGTTGCTATGTCTGGGAATTGAACTCCTACCGAACTATTTCAGTCACACTATGGCAGTATGCAGTTATGGGATGTGCCACAGAGATTATTGAGGTATAGCCTTTCCAGGGATGTATTTCTAGGTGGATGACATCAGCAGCCTTACCAAGGTAGAACATTTCAATTGTAGGGAGTGTCACCACCCTAAAAAGCATTGCTCTCTACACAGACAGGCACACACACACTTGTCATGTCTGGGAGTAGAACAGCTATCTACCTAATTTATCATACTACAGCAGTATGCAGTTACAGGTCATGCTACGGAGGTTACGGGATTACATCCTTCCCAGAGGTGTATTTCTAGGTGGATGACATCAGATGCTTTGCCAAAGCAGACCATACAAATTGCAATGGAGTGTGACCTCCCTAAAAGCATTGCTCTCTACACAGGGTCAGACACACACACACTCTTGCCATGTCTGGGAGTAGAACAGCTACCTATCTAATTTATCACACTACAGCAGTACGCAGTTACAGGATTCTCTACAGAGATTACTGGGCTGTATCCTTCCCAGAAGTGTATTTCTAGGTGGATGACAGAAGCTCTGCCAAAGTAGAGCATACAAATTGTATGGAGTGTGACTACCCTAAAAGTATCGCTCTCTACACAGACAGACTCACACAAACTTGCCATGTCTGGGAGTAGAACAGCTATCTACCTAATTTATCACATTACAGCAGTATGCAATTACAGGATGGGCTACAGAGATTCATGGGCTACATCCTTCCCACAGGTGAATTTCTTGGTGGATGACATCAGCAGCTTTCCAAAGTAGTGCATTTAAATTGTAAGGGGTGTGACTACCCTAAAAAGCATTGCTGTCTACACAGATCCGCACACACAGTCGCCATGTCTGGATATTGAACTCCTACCTAACTACTTTATCACACTACAGCAGTACGCAGTTATGGGACGTGCCATGGAGATTAGTGGGATGCAGCCTTTCCAGGGATGTATTTCTAGGTGGATGACATCAGCAGACTTACCAAAGTAGAGCATTGCAATTGTAGGGAGTGTGACCACCCTAAAAAGCATTGCTCTCTACTCAGACAGACACACATGCATACACAAACAGAGTTGCCAAGGCTGGGGTTAGAACTCCTACCTAACTAGTTTATCACACTACAGCAGTGTGCAGTGATGGGATGCGCCACAGAGATTACTGGGATATGATTCACCTAAGGTGTATTTCACAGTAGATGACCTCAACAGGCTTGTCATAGTGGGGTTATGGAGAGTGCAGTATGTGTGCATGGGCCATAACCCATTCATCTCAGGGTTGACACGCCACATGCGGGCACAACCTGGGTCATATTCCACAGGTTCGTGTATACAGCTGCTAGATGACTACTTCCTTGAACAGTCATGTTTCATAGCTGGCATGTTCACCACATACTCTGTAATGCTGACAGATACTGTTGGCTAGTATCTGCAGTGTGTGACATCAGACCCTCGTGGGGTTGTGGCCCCTTGGCTATGTGCTGGGTGGGAGAGCCCTGGATGGCTCCTTGTCACAGTCACCCTCTTCCACACATCTATGTATGTCTACCTTTGGTTTATTATAGTGTGTTGTCCTTACATATATGCCTATATTCCTATCCACTGTGTGGGCAAAGCATGTGTGGTACATACTGAGAAGTGTCTGCACGAACATCTGTGGCTGCCAGATATGTCTGGTCCACTGGTGTTTGCAGACATGGCCTTCATGTGTTTAAGTGTGTGAGCATGCCCAGTATGACCTTTCAGTATGTTGTTGACTGACATTGCCTTCTTTACTCTGTGTGTGGGCATGCCCAGTATGGCCATCTGTATTGCATGTGTGGATCAGTACAGGTAGTTTGTACTGCATTGCTGAGCTTTGTGTTGTACACCGACAGGTAGCATGCTGTCTCTGCAGGGTCTCTGTCGATCATTTGACATGGACTGTTACTACATTTCTGCATAGGATGGGGGGGCACACCTGACCATTTCTACACAGGATTGGGGGGAGGACACCTGACTATTTCTATGTTTCTACACAGCATTGGGGGGCACATCTGACTGTTACTATATTTCTACAAAGGATGGGGGCACACCTGAAAATTTCTACATTTCTATACTGGATTGGGGGGGGCACACCTGACTATTTCTACATTTCTACATAGGATTGGGTGGGCACACCTGACTGTTACTATATTTCTACATAGGATGGGGGGCACACATGACTATTTCTACATTTCTACACAGGATTGGGGGGCACACCTGACTGTTACTAAATTTCTATGTAGGATGGCGGGCACACCTGACTATTTCTACATTTCTACCCAGGATCGGGGGGGCACATCTGACTGTTACTATATTTCTATGTAGGATGGGGAGGAGCACACCTGACACTTGTAGACATTTGCTAGGACTGTACTGGTATGTCGAGTACTCCATTTCAATCTGTAGTCTTACCTATCATGCTGGCTAGAGGCATACCAGTGTACTACAGATCTTAGCTTTTAATTACCTACATATTAGTTACTGACTTCTTGGCCTTCAGAACTGACATCCCAGTGCCTGACCTGCTGTAGTCTGTCTGTGTAGGCCTGGGGGGGGGGAGATTACCCATAGGCCTCATTCAGAGGCCATAGCACAGCCTTTGTTTGTGTTTGTCTACACCTGCCAGGCTGGCTGTGACTGTTGTTGGGTATATGACCCCCCCCCCTGACTGGCATGTGTGAGTCACTTACCTTGTGGGTGTCCCAGTATTGAAGGTGGTGCTGCAGGGCTGCCTATGTCAGATGTGCATAGTACACTCCCTACACATGGTTAGGCACAGGTAGTGTAATAGTTGGCATCCCTTTTACTGTATGTGAGAGTCGCGTGTCAGTGTATGTGCTATGCATTGCCTCTTTGCCAAGGCCAGGGCATACTGGACATGCCTCCTTCTGCCTACTGGGGCAGGCTCAGGTTGTTCCTCCTCCAAGTCACTCTGTGCCTGTGCAGGCCTTGGGAATGGAGGAGGGCTGTGTGGCCCTGCCCCATGCTGTTCCTGCTGCAGCTGTTTCCGCAGGATCATATTGTATAGCATGGCAAAAACAAGGACAATTTGGGTACATGTAGCTGGTGAGTACTGCAAGGCTCCACCAGATGTGTCCAGGCACCAGAACCGTGACTTGAGCATCCCAAACACACACTCTATTATGATTCTTGTTTGTACGTATGCCTCATTATGGAGTTCTTGTTCGGGTGTGTGTGCAATTCTGATGGGTGTCATCAGCCACGGCTCCAGTGCGTATCCCGCATCCCCCACTAGATGACTGTGTGGGATGTCTCCATTGGCAAATCTATGATACAGCTGTGTCAGATGCCAGATGTGGGAATCGTGATAGCTTCCAGGGCAGCCAGCACACATATTCATTATTATGCCCTGGGCTTCGTACATAACCTGGAAGTTGATGGAGGGGAAGCCCTTGCGGTTGATATAGACCCCACCCCCCTCACTGGGTGGTGCTTTGATGCATATGTGCGTGCAGTCCATTGCACCCACTACCCCAGGGTATTCTGCTATTTGGTGGAAGAGATGCATATTGCTGGCCAACGCCTCACGGGTGTTAGGGAAAAATACATGCTCACCGACATGTGCTGACATGGCATCCAGGAACTGGTGGAGTACCCTGGATGTTGATGCCTGTGAAATCCCCATCATATCCCCAGTTGGCTTTTGGAATGTGCCTGTAGCTAGTATTCTTAGGCCTACACATATGTTGGTATCCACTAGGATGGGTTCCTCTCTGTTAGTTCTGTGTGTCAGGCGTGGCCGGCACAGCTCAACAATTTGCTGTAGGAGGTCCCTGTCCACCCTATAGCACTCCACTATCTCCAGCTCATGTAGCCCCTGGTAAGTTACCCTGGGTCTGTACACTCTTATCCGTCTCCTCACTGTGGGTTGGTTGGCAGCATTCACATCCTCACCACACTCAGCCTCTTCCACAAGTTGTATGATAGCTATTGCAGCCCCTATCATTTTACTGTTGTGAGTGTTAAAGGTTCCCCGCTTGTTTACACCGGTGGTGTAGAGTGTGGGAAAACCAGAGGGGAAGATGTTTGCTTAGTTTATAGTAGTGTTCTGGGCTAGGCTGGTCTGCTGCCTGTGTAATTGGCTGATTCTGATACATTTCAGCTGCCAGCTAAGCTAGTTCTCCTTGATTACCTTCCTACTGCTGTTTTCCCTTCTGATTGGCTTCCTGTTTAAGCCTGTGTGCACACTGGGCAAACAGAGTGCTCAGATGTGAACACTGCTGCTATTTCCAGGTTTCCTCTCTTTTTTCTTCCTGTATATCCCAGTGCACAGCGCGCGCACTTGCTTAGGCTTTGTAAAGAGTGCTATGCAGGTTTAGACACATCCCCTAGTTAAGCTCTGCTAAGCTGGGAGCAAACACAGGGCTCCAATCCGCTTACAGTATGCCGGACACCCCCCCCATGATGTCACCTAACTCCTAGGCTTGCACCAGGCTATTCCTACTCTTACACCGTTGGGACCTGACTCACATGCTGGGGAAAACTAGGATTCACTATTCTTCCCCTCATCTGCATAGGATTGCCTGCTATTGCATAGTTACATGTCTCACACTGAGCCTCCCCCCTTAGCAACCACTACTCACTGGCCAGATTGTCTTCTCCCTGCAATTCTGGCAGAATACTGATTTTAGTTAGAATGCTTATTTTAGGTTTATTTTATTATTTTCCCCCGATCCCATTTGCGCGCCGCTGCCGTACCCTTAAACAGCCGAGATCAGCAGTAAAAAAAATAAAAGTTGATTTTTTTACTTTTTGATTTGTTTGCAATGCCAATGGCCTTATACTTGGCCATTGACATGCTTCCTCAATGATATGCAGCCTTTATTTGGAGCTGTCACAGCTCCATTTTGGATTTTGCAGAAATGTACTCATTTACTAACCGAGTACATTTCTGCTGATTGCACTGCACAGGCGGTCGCAAGCTTCCTGGATCGCAAAATGACCTCATTTACATGGATTTCTCCTGCAAATGGGGTGATTTGCATGCAAGGGTTTCGTCCATGCAGGATTAGTGCAGGAGCTCTTGTGCACACCCCTGCAGGCTGTTCCTGGATCGCACAGCCGACATATTGCCTGCTAGTGCTAGAGCTCCTGCACTGATCCTGCACGCCGTGCAGGGCATAGTGAATCTGGGTGTTTATCTCCTAGTTGTAACCCATCAAACCCTATTTTAAACCTATTTTCATGTAAACTTTGTACAAAATTCAAAACCTTGTCCCTTCCCCCTTCACTAATAAAAATTAAATTGTCTATATATCTAAAATATTTTATCACATGTCTGATAAAAAACTCATTGCTATACATATAAATATTTTCGAAATAGCCCATGAATAAATTTGCATACATGGGAGCAAAATTTGCTCCCATTGCTGTACCTCTTAACTGTTTGTACAATTCTCCATTAAATTCGAAAATATTATTTTGTAAGCAAAATAAAATCAGATCTAATATATAATGTGTACTGGGACTATCACCTAAAAAGTGTAAAACTGCTTCTACTCCATGTATATGCTCTATACTTATGTATAAAATTATTACGTCTATAACTACAAAGTATCTATCTTCATGTCATTTTATCTCTCTAACTTTATAAGGTCAAAAGCATTTTGTATATATGATGGTAACTTAATGACTTCTGGCAACAAATAATGATGGAGAAAACAAGAGATATTATGGGTAAAATGCCCACATGCTGACACTATAGGGCATCCTGGTGGATTACTTAAACTCTTATGTATTTTTGGTACACAAAAGAAGTGAGCCATAGTGCACTCTTTACTTTCAAACACATGCTGTACGTCATGGAGGGAAAATAATTCAACCTAAAACCTTTATTTAATAGCTCTTTGTATTGTTCCATTGCTTTATAATACACTTCTTCATCCACTTTTTCATACACTTCTACATTATTTAAATGCTTATAGCACATTTGCAAATACTGGGAATAATGAAATATCACAAATTTTCCCCCTTTATCTGCAGGCTTGAAAATCAAGTATTTTCTACAAATTAAATTATTCAAGCTCTGCCACTTCTTTAATAAGGTTGTACTCTTTTTCATTTTTCTTACTATTAAAGTTGTTATATTCCTTCTCCATGGTATATTTTAATGAAACCAAAAAATGTTGAATGGTATCATTCCTGAAAGGGGAAATATAAGTGCTTTTGTATATCACATCCTTTGTATCAAATTTATTATATGCATTAACTTCCATATCTGATTCACATGAATAAAAACTTTCTCCATTACTATCTAGATCAGTATCATTACTACAGTCCTGAATAGACACGTTATTTTATTTAAAATAATACATCAAATGTAACTTGCGTACAAATCTAAATATCTCTATTTTTAATTCACATAATCTCGGCAATGATGTAGGAACAAACTGTAAACCTTTACATAAAACATTAATTTCAGAGTCAGTAAACTCATACCCTGATAAATTCACTACATAATTTTCAACATTTCTTTTCATTTTCACCAATAACAACCTTTGATTTAACCATAAATTCAGTTCCATTTACCTCATTTGTAAGAATGAAGGCTTTCTCTGTATGTCTCTGATCCATTCCACGACCTTTTACGATTACATTTTCCCTGTTGGTTCAGAAAAATTCTATTCATATAGTTTTCATTTTGGGCTTTAGGTAGTTGAGGAAAATCCCGGTAATCTTCACTATCATAATCCGTAGGCAACACCGTACTCTCCATCTGTGATGCGTACAGAAGTTCTCTCACCTCCTGATCTCCTTGTAACCTCACCTTTAGCCATTGGTTTTGTTGCTTAGATACCAGTTGAAACACTTTATTCCATTCATAATCCCGACGTCTCGTACCAATATTCGCTTTTTTCTTTCATAGGTTCATAGGTAGGTACTAGGCTATTGGCCCTAGGGCCTATATAAGCCTAGTCAAACGGTACCCTGGCTTTTGCCACCCAAGAAAATTATTATATTATTATAAATTATTATTCAGGTATTTCCTTTTCATTCAGGACAGTTTCTCATTAACATTTTTAAGAAATTGTTCCAAATTATGTACACTGCAGAATATCTTTACAGAGAAACCTCAGTCTCTTCCTTAAGTTTTGGTCTTTTTAACGCACACTCTCTACCAATATAGCTACCCATTCTGTGCTGCCGCTATCCAACGTGCATGAAATTGCTTATCTTCCTCTAAGGAAAGATCAAACGGTGTAGAGAGATTTTTTACTGCACATAACCCTCTGGGTGTAATATTTAATTCAAGGTATCTTTGAAGACTCTACAAATTTAAATAAACTGATGTCTCTTTAAATATTAATTTTTCCATTTTGTCAAATAATACCTGCACTTCTTGGGTAGCAGCTATTCTGGTCACCTCCCCAATTGCCGCAAACAGTTTGAAACTTTGTTTTCTTCGTTCCTCCTCCCATTTAGTAAGCACAAACTGTCTCTTCTGTTGGTTAATTCACTCTTTCTGCTCTCCAGTTGACCTGAAGTCCCCCCTCCATCACCGGTCTGTACCAGGAACCTGTCTATCGACCTTTGTGAAGATTCAGAGCCCGTTTCCCTGAACAAACGTGCCAAAGAGGCAAATGAATCATTGGCCATGGAAACTATATAAACCACTGTTGCAAAAAGAAAGACTTTTTGTTTATCTGTTTTTATGTTTTTTGTAAATTCTATTTGGTATCTATTGTTAAGTGTTTAGTCACATGACTTAGATCACATGGTTTATATGGTGATTTAAAGATTTGTACAACACTATGCATGTGTATTCTAAAATCTCTAATAAAAGTTAGATGAAAATGCTCAATTTCACTGGAAGACATTTGGCCAAAATTCATTTTACTTATGGTTCTTGTTTTTTTGATCATTATGACTATTTATCTAAGCTTGGGTTTAGAGCTGCGGAGGTGCAGCGGTTAGCGTTGTCACCTCACAGCAAGAGGTTCTCCTGTTCGATTCTTGGCTGGAGCGCCTTCTGTGTGGAGTCTGCATGTCCTCCCCGTGGTCGAGTGTCATTAAAGACATGCAGGTAGGTGCGAGTGTGAATGGGCATGCCTTTGTTGAAGGTTGGGCGTCGGGCTGGCAACTTGGCACTGTAAAAATACACTACCAATCATGAGCGGACTGGAGTTCCGCTGTGGTGACCCCTAACCGGGAAAAGCTGAAAGTCTTTATCTAAGCTTGGGTTTGTTTTTAAGCTTTATTTTCATACTTGGGAGGGAAATAGAGGTAGAACTAAGACAGATGGTATCTATATAAGGGAAAACACAGGCTATAGCATGCTCTTCCAGCATGGTCAAACTTCGCTTTAGAATATGTAAAACCTATAGGTATAACTATTTATAGCAACTGCCCCTATACAGAGGAGTAACTTCACTTTTTGAAAAGTGTGTACAGATTTGTGTGCTGTGAGGTAAAAGTGGTTGGCATTCAAAATTAATTTTGTTTCATGTTAAGCATTTTTATTGAAGCAAAAAGTCTGGAATATGTAACATAGGTTTAAACAAACAAAATGTATACTAGGACAGCCTACCAAGCATTAATATGTGCAATTAAGTTGCAAGTCGGAAGCATATATTGAAAAGAAGTGTCATGCAGAATATGTGAAGGTAATAGGTTCTTACCAAAAATGGCTGACTTATCTATCTTGGAATGTCAATGGCATTACAGGTACAGACAAAAGGCAGAGAGTACTGAATGATGTTACAGTGCAAGTAATGTTATAGGAGAAGCATTTGTATAGAAAGGGCTTCAGAATGGATATTCATCAGTGTATCATGGACAAAGAAAAAGGAGAGCAATAACACTGATTGCTAGGGATCTCTAATAGTAATAGAAGAGGAGAGAAAAACAGTAATGGTAGAGTTGTAGTAAGAAGGGGTTATGGCAAAAGAACGCTGGATTACACTGGCATGTATTTATATTCCACCTAAAGCTACTGTTACGGAGCTTGAGGATTTGGGGGAGAAATAATTAACCCTCAGCAGGTAGTATTTCTAATGGGTGGGGAGTGGAACTTGCTTTGCAATTGTGAGATGTATCTGGAGGATCTAGAAGGGAAAATGTAACACAAGATAGTACATTCCTGAAGAAATACTTGGGAATATTTGGAATGGAAGATGTGAATTTACTAGCATGAGCTCATACAAAATTTACATGATTCCCCAAGTTACAAAACTGTGCTAGACCAGAGAGAAATTATATTTCTCATAAGCATGGGTATTTAATTGAAAGTGTTGAAACAAATACAATAACCATTTCAGATCATACAGCAATTAGGAGTATGAAAAAATGAGGGCAATAAAGTAAAAATGAGACACTAGCTCTTTCAAACATATTTGTTAGAAAGAAAGGAATTTAAGGGATGGGTAATGGAAATGATTCAGTAGTTATTAGGGAGGACAGACATTTCTTCAGATGAGATAACTGGGGAGTGGGATAAAATGAAAATGGAGCTTAAAATATTGTAAAAATACAAGAGAAAGATATATAGGAAAGAAGTAATAGGAATTATTTACTGTGTTGTTAAAGACTAAAAGTTGCAGTGAAAGGGAAATCTCACAGACCAAGAGGGGAGTAAATTGCCGAGTGCTAAAAGGAAAATAAAGGAGCATTTGGATAATATGCATGAGTATAGAAAGGCTTCTGTTAAGCATGTATTTTGGGTAACAGCTCCAGAGTGCAATAACTCTTAGCACAATGGCTTAAACAACTCAAAGTAGAAAGGGTTATTGCTAAACTTGGAGGCCTGTGACAAGAAAAAAAAGCATTAATGCTATTTCAAAAACTTTTTTGAAAATTGTAATAAAGCACAGGAATAAGAAAACCAGAAAGGGCACAACTGGAAATATTTATGGAAGACTTAACTATGCCAAAGTTACAAAAAGGTGAGGTTCACAAATTAATAGTTAAGATAGAAAGGGATGAGATAAAATTTGTGATGTATAATCAGTGAACAGGGAAATCTCCAAGAATATATGATGTCCTTCTATTCATCTCTTGCGGTATTCATTACATGAGGGAGTTCCCCACCATAGGCCAGTATACAAAAGACTTTACTAATGAAGGGTGTGTGGTACATTGCTCGTAGGCTGCAATGGGACATTGGCCATAAAACTGACATATGCATGCACCATCCTCAGAACTTCTCTGCCACGAGATTTCAATGTACAGTCTGACTGAGTCATTTACAGTTCTTCATATTTCAGATAAGTGCCCCACTGGGGAATTATTTGACTTTGGCTACTGTGTTTGATTAGGGTTTATGTCATCCCAAAGGGGCAAGATCCAATATGGATGACAAATTCCTCACTAGGATAGCCACCTCTAGTGCTTTTTCTGCCTAGGCCCGAACTACAAGCACAAAAACTATTATGTTTGTCAGGTGTTTGCCACAAATACCTTAAGGAGTAGAGTATCTTCTTTAGCTATCTACCTAGAGAATCAGCACTTAACTCTATGGAGGGATCCTCAGGGCCCAAGAGCTAGTGGATTTCGAAGCAGAAGGCCAAAGAGCAAAGGCCTGAACTTTCTGCTGTGTCTCTGGATACCAACATCTCTCTTGAGGCAGAGGACAGCCCAAAGACACACCCAGTTCACAGTTTAGATCCACAGGCCCAGCCTGATGTCCAGGCCACCTTGGATTTGAGTATAAGCACATCTGGAGAGGCCAAGCAGGCATCCATTTTGGCTGTCTGAGGGGAGCCATGGCACTTGATAATGGAAGGCCTAAAGGGGATTCCTCAGATCCTTGTTAGGGAAGAGGGAGAATCCAAACAGATAGAATGCAGGTCTACATTGGGCATTCCTACCCTACATAAGGCAGACTTGCATGGGAAAAACAAACAAACATTTGTCTCCACCAAAAGAACCTGTTAACGACTGGCAACAATTCAGTCAAGGTCTTTTCAATGCCCTTCTGTCCCTTAGGGCTCCTCCAGGTTTTACAGCTCTCTCTCCCAGTACTGTCTCTCCACGTAAAGGGACTAGGAAAGAAGATTCTTCAGAGAAAGAGACATCTTCAGGGGAGGAATCTCTGGTCTACTCTTCACAGATCCCTTCCCCCTGGATTATGCCTTCCCAGAAGAGGAAACCAATGGAACAGATTCACCTATGGGAATACCTTTCCTTTGAAGAGACTCTAGCTAAAATGAGCGATCATTTTAAATGGGATAGCAGCCAAGTAACTGAAGTACAAAAAAGATGCTATGAGCTACTATAGATGGAATCACATAGTCCATCAGCTATCCCTCCTGTCTTGCCTACCTTTTTGATGCTTTTGCCTCAGCTTCATAGGCACCAGATTCCCAGCCGCCTTCCTCCAAAAAGCCAGACTGTTTCTACAAGGTCCCAGAGGACTGTAAGTTTCTCTTCAGATGCCCTTCTACAGACCGTTCTATTATTTCTGTAGCTTCTGATAAGCCATCAAGATTGCTGCCTTCACTACCCTCTTATCTGATGAGGCTTGCAGGAGCCAGGATAGACTAGGCAAATAAGTGTACACTTCTGCCATTCTAGTGTCTAGGGCCTTAAACTACCAAACACACATGACCAAATTTGTTTATGTCCCAATTCTCACAAGTAATTGCAAACTTACCTAACTCAGAAAATAAAACCTTGGCTACTTACTTGCTTGGAGCATCTTCTCAAGTAGCACGCCACTCCATAAAATGCAGCTATGATGCTGCAGAGGCTTCCACCAGAGCAGCTGCCTCTGGATCGGTATTAAGAAGATTCTCTAGGCTAATACTCCAGCCCTTACTTGAGCAGATAAAAGCCAAATATATGGATGCTCCTTTGGACAACTCTGCCTTGTTTGGACCTGCAGCTGATAACTTGTTAAAATAATTTTATGAAAAGAGTAAGGAAATGCAGGAATTAAAACATATTTTTGTTTCCCCAGCACCCAAGTTCCGAAGAAGTTATCCTGTAAAGCTTGTGTTTATGCCTAGGCATTCACATCACCCACAACCTAGAACAAAAAGAGTGACAGGTGACCACAACAGCCTAGGGCCCCACTGGCAACTCCATCACCAAAGCGTCCCTTTCCAGACAAGCCATCCTTTGTATGACTGTTTCCCCCATCTCACCCACATCTCACTTTCCCAGCTCCTTCCCCTATCCTTAGCAGCCTGGGAAAGCATAACCCAAGATGACTGAGTCCTCCCCATTGTTCATAAAGGGCACTTTATGGTATAGGATCACATACCCTCCTTTAGGGGCATCCCTCAACCTGCCAGGGAGCAACTTGCTTTTTTCCCAGATGTTCTGTTAGAATTAATGAACCAAAGGACAATCCAGAGTGTCCCCAAAAACCAAATAGGAAAAGGATTTTATTCCATTTTGTTCCTGGTGCCCAGGAAGGAAGGTATCTGGAGACCTTTCCTTGGTCTGTCCCATCTCAGTACCTTTGTAAGGGTACCCACCTTCCTCATGCTGACCCTACAGACTCTGTTCCTACTTAATCTGCCTCAAGCCTTCATGATTACCCTGGATATCAAAGATGCATATCTGCACATTTCCATCCATCCCAAATGCAGGAAGTTTTTATGCTTCTCTGTGTCATCATGGTATTTTCAGTTCTGTGCCTTGCCCTTTGGACTTTCTACCACAGCAAGGGTTTTCACCAACTGCCTAGCTCCTGCGATTGCCCACTTTAGACTCCAGGGAATGCACATGTTTTCCTTATCTGGACAACCTCCTCCTTCTAGCTACCTCCACAGATGAGTTTGAATGAAATATTGCCCTTACCATCAATCTTCTGCAAAGCCTGGGGTTCACCATAAATTTAAAGAAATTTAACAGGATCAGATTTTCCTGGGGTGCAGGATACAAACAGATCTTATGAAGGTCTCTCTACCCTGACAAAAGGTACAGAACCTTGCCCTTTACTTCCAAAATCTTATCCTGGTTCACCACATTACAGCCAGAAAATTCCTCAGGTCTTGGGCCTCATGGCATTCACCATTCTCCATGTTCTCCTTAGCCAAACTCCACGTGAGAAACTGACAATGATATCTAAAGTCAGTTTGGATGCAACACCAGCAACCCCTGGAATTCTCTATTCCCCTCATCCCCTGTGTGAAGAGAAAACTTCAAGGGTGGATACATCAGATATCACTCAACCCAGGGCTCCCCTTACACCCTCCTGCTCCTTCCCAAGATATCTTATCAGACACCTCAGACTTAGGCTGGGGAGCAACCTTTGGCCGCCTGAAAGCAGAAGGGGTCTGTTCTCCCTCTCAGCTCAAGGAACACATCAGTGTAAGGGAGATGAGGGTGCTGCTATTAGCTATGCAGACTTTCCACCCCCTCTTCCAACCAGGACCTCTAAAGCTGTTTACAGACAATCTGACAGTCCTCTGGTATGTGAACAAATTGGGGGGGGGGGGGCAAATCCTGTCTCTTATGCCTGGTTAGCTCTTCAGGCTTGGGAGCTGGCAATAAAATTCCAGGTGACACATCATATCCCATCATTACAGAATTGTGTGGTAGATTACCTGAGTAGGTCCCAAACACCATCCATTGAGTGGATGCTTCAAAGGGATGTGTTTCTGGGCATTGTCCACCAATGAGTTATTCCTAAAACAGACCTCTTTGCCCCCCCCCCCCCCATGAACATACAACTTCCATAGTTTTGTGCCAGAGAGCTACATCCTCTGATCTGGAAGTGGAGATCCTTTCTTTCTCTTGAAGGGGATGTTTCTAAATTCATATCCTCCCCTTCCTCTCATTCCAAATGTCCTATCCAAAATTCAGCAGGACAATCCAACAATTTTGCTGGTGACTCCCTTCTGGCCAAGACAGCACTGGTTCCCTGTCCCCCTGCATTTAGCCAAGGGCATTCACCACAATTTACCTCACAGAGTGGACCTTCTCACACAAGACAAAGGGACCCTCATCCATCCCCACTTGTTGACTCATCAATTGACCCTGTGGGTGATAAGGTACTAATCCCTTTCAGACATCTATTCTCTAAGGACATCCTTACAGTCCTGCAGGAGGCCAGGAAAGCAAATACCAGAAAATGTTATTTAGCCAAATGGAAGAGATTTTCAGTCTGGTGTCTGAAAGAAAACCAGGCCCCATTAACAGTGGGAATTTCCCTAGTTTTAACTTATTTGTGTGAATTGCTCAATGCTGGCTTGGCTTACTCCTCAGTGAAAGCTCATATTTCAACCGTAACAGCTTGTCTACCTCTATCTCCCCCCTTAGCTAGAAGATTTGAGGCTAAACAATTTCTTAAAGGTGTCCTTTCATTAGACCTCCCAGGAAACCTGTTTTGCCTCCCTGGGACCTTAACTTTGTTTTGGAAAAGCTGACTCTTCCCACCCTTTGAGACAGCTTCCTCAGCTTCTCTACAGTACTCCTCCTGGATAATTGTGTTACTCATTTCCTTAACATCAGCCAGAAGAGTGTCTGAGCTACAGGTCCTTATGGTATCCCCAACCTTTCTGGTCTTCCACAAGCACAGTCTCCCTGCACACAACCCACACATTTATGCCTAAGGTAGTCAATGACCTATCTTTAAATCAGTCCATCCAGATACCTACCTTTTTCCTTCCCCCTAGAACCCTAGTAAGAGGCTGCTCCATACTTTAGATGTCCATAGGCAGCTTAGATTGTATTTAGACTCAAAGCTGCTGTAAAGTCTGATCAGCCTTTTGCTTCTTACCACCCAGGACCCTGGGGTGGGCTGTGTCCAAGCAGACTATCTCCTCTTGGATTTCCAAGACTGTTACCTTTTGCTACACTCACCATGTTAAGACTCTTCCTCTTTCTGTTAGGACTCACTCCAACAGGGCTGTTGTGCCATCTGGGACCTTTTTCAAGTGAATGGATTAAATTCTTGAAGCAGCTACATGGACCTCAGTCCATACCTTCACCAAACACTACAAATTAAATATAATCTCTAAATCTAGAGCAGGGCTTTCCAGGGCAATACTGTAGGGCTTCCTTGAAAGCTCCTCAGCTACACCTTCTTCCCTTACTTCATGAGCTTTGGTATTCTCCCTCATGTAATGAATACTGCAACAGATGAATAGAAGGACATAGAATAGGTCTGTAAATTTTTACTATAACGATAGATGTCCTTCTTTTCTCTGTTGCAGTATTCCTATCCTTCCCTCATTCCTCCTGGCCTTGCTTCTTATTGGATGATTCTTACCCTACTTCCTTAGGCTGGCATTCCTCCTGGGGCAGCCAGTTCTGAGAATGGTGCATTTGTACGTCACTTTTATGGCCGATGTCCAATCACAGCAGACGTGTGATATACCATGCACCATACAGTCGTAAAGTCTTTTGTATACTGGCCGATGTCAGGTCACCTGCAGTGGGGAACTCCCTCATGTAATGAGTACTGTAACAGAGAAGAGAAGGCCATCTATTGTTATGTAAGATTTTACACAATTATTCTGTACTCTGTGGAAGTTTAGAAGTTAGGAGTTGAGAAAGTGACAAAGATCTGAAAGGTTTTGTATAACAATATTTTAAAAGGAGGAACAGTACCAGTATCTTGGAAGAAGGCTATGGTGGCTGTAATACCTAAAAAGGGTAAAGACCCCCTCAGACTCAGCTTCATATAGACCAGTTTGAACTTTAAACCATGATTATAAATTGTTTGTGTACACTGCTTTGTCTAAAAGAATGGCAATGACGATGCCAGAATTAATAGATATGAATAAGTGTGGTTTTATGACGGAGAGGTGAACATCTGACAAATGTTAATAGAATAATAATGACCCAGATGGAAACAGTCTAAGAAAATACCATTATTGTTGGTGGGTCTTTATACATAGAAGACATTCAATAGTGTCAGATGGAATGTTATGAGCAAGACAGTGTTTCCTGGTTTAATAAGAGTTAGGAGAATATATGAAGAGTCAGAAGCAATAATTAAGGTGAGAGAATTCCTTTTTAATTAGCTGTAATTGAATAAAGCTACCAGATAGGGGATGCTCTCATTCTCCTTTGTTGTTTGCTTCATATGTAGAGATATTAGCAAAGTAAATAAGGAACACACACATTTCAAGCATTTAACTTGTATGATAATCAAGAAAAGCTAGTTTTATTTGCAGATGATATGTACTTGTCAAATATAGAAAAGGCCATTTCAGTGTTGGGGAACATTTTGCAACAGTTTTAGTATTTTCAGGGTATAAAAAATGAAGATAAAAGAAAGGCTATAGTGGTAAACTATGTACCCACACACCTTGGTTCAGCAATACCCATATCTACGAAGACATCATGAGATTAAGTATTTAGGTATATGGCTTAAATATTCTAATATGGGAGCTAAGGATACATGTGCTGAGATTAAACAAAAGAAAATACAAACATTGAGGAGTTGAAAACTCTTGATTATGGATATGGATAGTAGGATGCAGGTATGAAAATGTTTTTAACCCATTTAGTTTCATGGCCAGGCCAGGTATATTTTTATCAACCAGAGAAGTTGTATACCATCATTAAAGCAGGGAAGAAGTCAAGAGTTAAGTGGGTCTCCCCACAGAATGGGGGAGGGGGGTTGGACTACACAAAAATGGTAAAAGGAAGTTTTACCAATAAGGGCGACTGCGAACTATTGTCAAGAGGGACTAGAATTAATTGAAGTAAATTAACAAAAGAACCAATGTAACATTGGAATAAAAGGTAATAGAGTGGGATGAGGGCAAGCAAAAGTTTGAACTGTAATTTAGAGACTGCCTTCACTACCAGGAATTGATAAGAGAGTACTGGCAAAGAGAAAGAGATAGGGGAGTACTCAATGAAGAACCAGCTCTGGCTGAGATTTCAGTTGGAGTCTAGAACAGAAGTTTCTGTTGAAAAGGGATAATTGATAGGACATATAAAAGTTTGTTTGATATCTACAAGAGTCAATCAGACGAGATCGGAAGATGGAATGGAAAGACAATATACAAGGCAACAACGAGACAACATCTATATAGTTACTAAGTATGCAACAATGGCCAGAAGGTTTAGGATTTTTGCATGGAAGTGTTTACAGAGGCATTTTTCTACTCCAAGTAGATTTCAGTGCATTTTCCTCAGGCTGATAACAATTGCTGGAGATGTGATGGGAAAGAGACTGGTGATTGAGGACATGTTTTCTGGGAATATAATGTGTTGGCAGATGTTTTTTAAAAATTCTCTGCAGAATATGTTGGGGAAACAAATGATTTTTCTGAGCTGGGATATATGATCTGAATTGCCTAGACATAGTGAAGCCTTGTGAAGTTTAAGCCTATTGCTGCCTAAAAAAGCAGTTACTAGAAAATGGTAATCAGAATGTAAACAAACCATAACCAAAGTATTAGATATTGTAAAGGTGAAAAATGAACTAGAGATGGGATCTTTAGAAAAGGGAAAGATCAAATTACAAAGAAACATGTAATATGTGTGAACAGTACATGCTTCAAATGTTCAAGTGGAGGACAGAAATGTTAGGGAAGGCAGGATTTGATATAGGCACTGGGAAAGGAGATAAACACCACAGAACTAATAATCCAAACACTCGACTTTATTCAAAACCATAAACGCTCAACTACAATCACCGCGTTTTCATCCTCCACATTACAAAGACTTTGTCAGATGTAAAAAACCCTATTACGCTACATTTAAATACCCTCCTAAATTATTCAATCAGCAATTAAATAAGAACTAACAAACCAATAATCATATGAACATTATTGTTAATACTACAAGTGCTGTTACTTCAAACCTTAAAAAAAATATATAAATAGTTTAAAAACCTAAACTCCGTTTATGTACAAAGCCATACATAAGAATGAAATAAAATATATAAAAAATATATTATAAAAGATATAAGAACAGTAAAATTGTATGTCATACATTTAAATAAAGTGCAAGAACTTTATCTACTGGCTAAACTAATTATGTACTAATAAAATAAGAAAAATAAGGGAAATAAAATAACCTGTCCCTAAAAAGCTCTTTAAAACTCTATAAAAACATTCACAACATAATTAATATAGTAAACCTAATAAACAAAGCAAAGTACAAACAGCGAAGATGATCTAAAACAGCTTTTTCTTATACCAAAACCAACAATGTTGTTACTAGAACTTAGCTGCTTTCATTTTCAGTAGAGGGGAAATAGAAATATTCTCCTTAAGCCCAGGAAATATATTGGCTTGTAGGGTGATTTGCCACCAAAGCTCTCTATATTCAATCTTATTTTCCCACGGTCCCCCTGTTATATCCTGCTTCACCTTCTCAAGGACACAAAACAGAAACCTAGCCCTAGTACAATCCTTAGAGTGTTTATATAAAGCATTGTTTTCATTCCCTATTTGTATATTATAATAATATTCATAAATTCTTTTAAGTTTTTGTTCCATTTTACCAACGTAAAATGCTTCACACCCTTCACAAATGGCTAAATAAACCAAGCCAAATGAATAACAGTTGGAATAATTTTTTTTCCTTCAGTCATTTTACTCCTGCTAGCTAGAAATACCCTCCATTTATTCAAAATGTATAAACACTTGGAACAAGCCCCACATTTGAATGTCCCTTTTCTCCTAGCATGTGTATTCTTATTAATATCATTATCCTTCTCCAAAAAAACTTTTATATTTTGTACCCTCTTGTATATCACTTTAACTGGTTCTTTTGAAATCTCCACAATGTCCGTTAACCCAATAAAACTTTCCCATTCCCTTTCAGTGATATTCTTAATAATTTGTGTCTTCCTGTTGAATTCTGTAACAAAGGCTTTACTAAAAGTTTCTTCCTGATTAATAGCCATATGTCTTCATTTGTCCTCCTCTTGGATATTAACTCCTAAAATTGGCCTAAATCTATCTTTACTCCCTTCGATTACTTCCCATTTAACATCCTGTATTAAGTCGATGAGGTATCCCCTTTCCTTAAAAAACGCTTCTAAGAATTCACATTCATTATTAAAATCAGCATCAATAGAGGTCATTCTGCTAACTCTCACATATTGTCCTTTTACAATATTTCTTTTTTGTGTGAATGGGTGGGCACTTATAAAATGTAAATAATTAGAGAATGTGTCTTTCCTATGTATCCTAGACTTAACCCCACTCCCCAGTTTTAAAATACCAACATTCAAGTAATACAAAGTATCATAAGAATAATTGTATGTAAATTTCAAAAACCTGTAGTATTACCCAAATAACTAATACATTATTTTATTTTATCTAAGGAGGCTGTAATACATATATCATCTAGGTACCTCTTCTGTAGTACCCAACACTCTGTATACCTGGAATGAAAAAATAACCTCTCTTCCCAAGCTGCTAAAACTATATTAGCATAGGTAGGCCACCCCTTGGGTTTGCTGGAAGAATTTGCCTACAAAGTGAATATAATTACTTTTTAATACTAAATCCATTAAATTTAATCATTGCATTTGTTCACTGTGCTGCAAATTCCTATCTTTAAACAAGGCTTCATAAAGTTCCATACCCTTGTCATGTGGAATACTAGAAAATAAATCTATTATATCTATAGTTACAAATACAATATTATCCACATATATTTCCTGCTTAACATTTCTTAAAAAAATCCCAAGATTCTTTCAAAATAGCATTTTCACTCATCCAGTGCTTTTTAAATTTTGTATCCACATATTTAGCTAAATGTGCTGTCTTAGATCCTTCTGTGGCTAGTATGGGACTAAAAGATGGGTTGAGCTCATTTTTATGGACCTTGGGTATTCCAAAAATAGAGGGAATTCTTGGCCTGTCATTTATCATATACTTATATGTGTCCTGATGAATCAGTTTCTATATCCACATATCATTTAAAGCAATATCTATCTTATTATATGAAGCATTAA